>NC_077232.1:209992574-210218540 GCF_027887165.1 Monodelphis domestica | reverse complement strand
CCCTCGAGCCATGTAATCAAGCAGTTGTTTTTCTTCTGTGTTTCTACTCTCACAGTGTTTCCTCTGGATGTGGATAGTGGTTTTTCTCATAGGTTCCTCCAAGTTGTTCAGGATCACTGCATTGCCACTAATGGAGAAGTGCATTACGTTCTATTGTACCACAGTGTATCAGTCTCTGTGTACAGTGTTCTCCTGGTTCTGCTCCTCTCACTCTGCATCACTTTCTGGAGGTTGTTCCAGTCTCCATGGAATTCCTGCACTTTATTATTCCTTTGAGCACAATAGTATTCCATCACCAACATATACCACAGTTTGTTCAGCCATTCCCCAATTGAAGGGCATCCCCTCATTTTCCAATTTTTGGCCACCACAAAGAGTGCAGCTATGAATATTCTTGTACAAGTCTTTTTCCTTATTATCTCTTTGGGGTACAGACCCAGCAGTGCTATGGCTGGATCAAAGGTCAGACAGTCTTTTGTTGCCCTTTGGGCATAGTTCCAAATTGCCCTCCAGAATGGCTGGATCAATTCACAACTCCACCAGCAATGCATTAATGTCCCAGCTTTGCCACATCCCCTCCAGCATTCATTACTTTGCTTTGCTGTCATGTTAGCCAGTCTGCTAGGTGTGAGGTGGTACCTCAGAGTTGTTTTGATGTACATTTCTCTGATTATAAGAGATTTAGAACACTTTTTCATGTGCTTATTAATATAATAGTTTTGATTTCTTTGACTGAAAATTGCCTATTCATGTCCCTTGCCCATTTATCGCTTGGAAAATGGCTTGATTTTTTGTACAACTGGTTTAGCTCTTTATAGATTTGAGTAATTAGACCTTTGTCAGAGGTTTTTGTTATGAAGATTGTTTCCCAATTTGTTGCTTCCCTTCTAATTTTGGTTGCATTGGTTTTGTTTGTACAAAAACTTTTTAATTTGATGTAATCAAAATTATTTATTTTACATTTTGTAATTTTTTTTTCCTATCTCTTGCTTGGTCTTAAAATCTTTCCTTTCCCAAAGATCTGACATGTATACTATTCTGTGTTCACCTAATTTACTTATAGTTTCCTTCTTTATATTTAAGTCACCCACTCATAGTTATCATTGTTTTAGCAAAATATGGAATGCTAATGAGCAGTTCTAATTGACAGAATTAGAGAAAACAGAAGTTATTGCATAATTCATAGTACAATAAGAGAGGATATATAAAATCATTGTAATCACTGACAGGTATGTGGAATTTTAAGGTTCTCAAAGAATCTTGCAGGCTACTTCAAAACAAAGCCTGTGTAGTCGATGCTATCATTATCCCCATTATATAGATGAGGAAAACTAAGGCACAGAAATGTTTTTCATTGATTTGCTCTGGGTCACAGCTACTAAAGTGTCTGAAGTAAAATTCAAATCAGTTCTTTCTTGACCCTATTTCCAGTGGCCTATATACCACCCCATGCTGCCTGCTCTGACCCCGTAATTATATGGATGTCTAGTTGGTGCAGTGGATAGAGTGCCAGGCCTGAAGTCAGGAAGGTTTCTCTTTCTGAGTTCAAATACAATCTCAGGATGCTTCCTAGCAGGGTGACCCTGGGTGAGTCACTTTACCCTGTTTGTGTCAGTTTCCTCCTCTGTAAAATGAGCCAGAGAAGAAAATGGCAAACCACTCCAGTGTCTTAGTTGTGTAACTCTGGGCAAATCACTTTACTCTGTTTGCCTCAGTTTCCTCATCTGTAAAATGAGCCAGAGAAGAAAGTGGCAAACCACTCCAGTATCTTAGTTGTGTGACCCCAGGTAAATCACTTTACTCTGTTTGCCTCAGTTTCCTCATCTGTAAAATGAGCCAGAGAAGAAAGTGGCAAACCACTCCAGTATCTTAGTTGTGTGATCCCAGGTAAATCACTTCACCCTGTTTGCCTCAGTTTCCTCATCTATAAAATGAACTGGAGAAGAAAATGGCAAACCACTCCAGTATCCTAGTTGCGTGACCCCGGGCAAATCACTTCACCCCGTTTGCTTCCATTTCTTCATTTTTAAAGTGAGCTAGAGAAAAAAATGGCAAACCACTCCAAAAATGGCTAACCTCCCCCCACCCCCCCATGGGATCACAGAGAGCCAAGCACAATTGAAACGACTGAAAGATGTCCTACCATGGATGCGTGTGTATAAATAAACATACATTCCTACATGTGGCAGGGGTGTTCCTGGTGTGCAAGGCGCACGGTTCTTGCTCTCACAAAGGACTTGGACGTTTCTCGCAGCAGCCCTGTGAGGTTAAAATTCTGATTGCCTTGGAGAGGAGAGGGCACTTCTCAAAGGTCACGCAGCTCTTCTTTCTCCCGCGCCACACCGGATGAATAGAGAGCTAGACAAAAGGATAATGGGAAAAGATCTAGCATTTTTTCTTCCATACAGGAACCCGTCCCCTAAGTCTTAAGGTAATAAGGATGTGACTAAAGGAGGCAGCGCTGTCAATGAATAGAGGCAGGCACAAGTCGGAAAGGCTTAAGTGATCTCATAATAAGGAAAGAGGAACCTTGAAGAGTGTTTCGAGGATATTGGTGTCCGCTGAGAATTCTCTGAGTCACAAAAGGATTCCTTTGTGTTTGCCAAGAAGGATGAGGGAAAGAGGCCTGAAACTATTCTGTGTCCCGAAGGCAGAAAAATGGGTAACTGATGAAAGCAGGAAGCATCCAAGAGGTGCCTTGGACACAGAGAGAATGAAATTAATTAGAGAGTCGAAATGAGGGAAAGCGGAAACAAAATACTGTGAAAAAAAATGGGTTTTTTCAGATTTCCTCTTCAGATAATACACTATCTAAAGGGTCGCCGTAGGGAGCTTTCAAAGAGATCTGACAGATCTCAAACTCACATCCCTCTTCAATTTGGAAAGAACCTGTGGTCTTTGATGAGGGATGAAGCTAGAACTCTTGGGAATGTACAAATTGGCTAGAGATAGATTTACAGAGAGGCAGTCATGCTTAGCCGGTGCGCGTAATTTCTTGGAGGTAGTGACAGTGAAATGGCTGGGGCCTCAATGGACATGATTTACTCGGACTTGAAGCAGGCTATAAAGTGAGCCGGGACGCTATTGCCAGGGAAATACTTAATTGGATATCAGATTGCCTTGGTAACCGGCCGAAACAGTAAATGATTAGCGAGCGAGTGGGTAAGAATGTCAGACTCGGGGGCTTCTGAGGAGCTGGGCAGGGGGCTTCTTTGGGATGCCCTGGAAGAAGAAGGAAAAGAAAAGTGTGCGGACCTGCAGAGAAGATGAATATTAATGAGTCCATGAGTCCTAGAATGGTCAAAATAGTGAAATGGGGAGGGATGTCCTTATAGGAAGGAATATGCCAGAGAAAAGAATGTCTATAAAGCATTTAACTCAAAGCCAAAGGCTCAGGCCAAACCAAGCAAGGATCAACTCAGGATTTTCAGAAGACATTTATTTCTTCAAAGCCATCATGGATTATTCTCTGTTGATGGCTAAAGATCATTTGGGTAAGCCCTTAAAAAATTAATGCTATCCAGGCATTGCCATTGCAAAGTTCAGAGTAAATTAATAATTGATATTTGGAAGCAAAACCTTAGCAAACTAGAATTGTGAGTTGGAGTATTGTCTTGCTTAAAAATAAAGCTATTGTGGGGCAGCTGGGTAGCTCAGTGGATTGAGAGCCAGACCTAGAGACGGGAGGTCCTGGGTTCAAATGTGGCCTCAGATACTTCCCAGCTGTGTGACCCTGGGCAAGTCACTTAACCCCCATTGCCTAGCCCTTACCACTCTTCTGCCTTGGAACCAATGCACACAGTATTGATTCTAAGATGGAAGATAAGGGTTTAATTTAAAAAAAAAGCTATTTGGGGGAAAAAAATAAAGCTTAGGATCTCTTATTCCTTCCTATAAGAACATCCCCTCCCCATCTCACTATTTTGACCATTCCAGGACTCATAGGCTCTGTTGTTCTCTGTAGAGGTGGACCTTTTTTTGGGAAGAGAAGCCTTTTCTCTTAGCTACTATCCATCACCAAATTGTGTGTCAGTTTCTGGCTTTCCACTCTGTGCAAGCCACATACCCCGATGTCTGAAAAAGAGCTCGGCTCTCTTGAAACGTGCAAGAATTGTTAGAATGAGGCAAGACGGGGACAGGAAGAACGTGGAGGACCCGTGCAGCTGTGCCCACACAGCTGCCGGTCTGCAAACCGCTGGTCTGCCAAAAGAAAAAAAAATCAAAAACAAAACCCAGCCCCTTCATTTCCCAAGATAGTACCGTCTGGTTATGTCCAGTTATTTGTTTCTCTAGCACTCGGGGTTGGAAACCAACCTTTCCAAGGCCAGAGTCCAAGATCTGAGCTGCTCTGAGCCGTGCTTCCAGGACGGTTTCTAAGGCCACACCTGGTAGTCATGATAAATGATGAAGGCTGTGTCAGAGTTTCCATTAGGTCCGCACTTTCCCAGTCCCACCCCAAGAGGCTTATAACTTAGAAATGAAAATTTGCTCCCACTGGGGACTTGGCAAGAAGGCTCCGTCCTTAGTCCAGCTGCCGTTCGACTTCTAAAACAAAACTTGACAAAATGGGTTTGGAGCATATTATTAAATGAAAATATCAATCTAATGAACTTTAGTTTCTTAAGAGGATACTGTTTTTATTTTTTCTGGTCAAGAACAAAAGTACCCTCAGAGGAAAGATTGGGGATAAACCGAATAAACAATTAAAGCTCACAAGTCACACATCTTCTTTTTTTCCCCCCACAAAAGGGCACGATTTTGTCTCTTATTGTCCATTTAGCTCCAATGACAGTCGTTACCGCCTTCCTTCCAAGATTGTTTAGGTGTAAAAATCTCCAGGAATTGGAGAGGGTTTTGAGATGATTCTCCATCATTTCTCTACTTTCCAAAAGAGCCATACCTCAATTCTATCAGAAACATGAATCTATCCTGCTTTTAAAGCTCTCCAGAAAACAGATTCAACAGCCTTTAAGTGTTCTGATCTAGTCTTTATTTTATTTATTTATTTTAAAGCCTTATTTTCTGTCCTAGTAATAACTCTTAAGACAGAAGGATAAAGGCTAGGCAGACGGAATGAAGTGACTTGCCCAGGGTCACACAGCTTTCTGAGGCCAAATCTGAAGCCAGGTCCTTCTGACCTAGCTGCCCCTCTGGTCTATTATTGTTATTATTATTATTATTAGTCCAGACCTTTCATTTCACCAGTGTGTTTATATGGGGGAACTCTGAGTGGGGAAATATCCTCCAGCAGTTCAGATGAGTCATTCCTCTATCACTGAGAGTCTCTGAGCTACCCAGGATGTTGAGATGTCTCTACCCCCTAGACCATATTGCCATTCAGAGCATCTCTTCTCTCTGGTCCTGTCCTCAGCAGAGGCAGAGGGTCACATCATTCTGGATCCTTTTTGATACCTTTGATAATCTTTTATTCAGCAATTGGAAGTCTGGTGTGGTGTGGAAAGAGCCCTAGGCAGCTAATGCATCAGACAGACCTGGGTTTGAGTCTTGGTTGTGTCATTTATTAGGGAAAATCGATTGCCTAGCCTTGGTTACTCTTCTGTCTTAAAATTGATAATAAGACAGAAAATGAGAGTTTTAGAAAAAAAATTTAGTGAAAATTCATACAAATACAAGCGATGATTGTTTAGTAGTATAGGAGTCCAGGCATATACTAACCTTGAGAATATTTTAGGGGTGCTCAAAAAACCACTCCTGGGAAATATCATTTCAGGGGTGCTCAAAAAGCTGACTCTTACCTACCAGACATGTATAATCCAGGTTGAATTGCTCACCAGCTCCAGGAAAGGAGAAAGAAGAAGGGAAGAAGACCATTTGGATCATATAACTTCCGAAAACTTATATGGAAATTTGTTATTAAAAAATTAAAAATTTTTTTAAATTTAATTTAAAAACAAGATTCTTCCCCTCTTTTTCTTTTTGGATTGGGAGCCAGACTAAATGATCTCTGTGGTCTTTTTCAGCTCTTATAAAACAATTTATCATTTCATTATTCCATACAAGTTCTTTAAACTGAAAATACCTAAGGAAATCCTAAGATGCTTTACTGGCTTAGTAGAGTAGCTCAGAGTTTTTCGTTCCAAGCAGAATTTCAGGAGGGACCTTCCTACCCTTTTTAGTCACACAGGCATGCACACTGCTTTGACCGTCATCCAGTTCCCGAGCTACTGGCTCGTATTTTCAGCTTTGGAGAAAATAAAGGGAGGCAGCTTCAGAGGCTCTCTTGTTTTCGGTCCTTCCTCGCGTTGTCCAGAACCCCATAAATAATTAACTCTCAGTAAGCCTGGTGCTCTGGAAAGAACTTTACAGCATTGGCCAAGTCATTTAATCTCTCCTGGCCTCAGTTTCCTCATCTGTAAATAAGATTGTGCTAGAGGACCTCCGAGGGCCCTGGACACTAAATCTGCGCTCTGAAGCAAAATAACAGATGTTCAGCTAAACGGGTAGCTCTCATCAATATACAGGGCTTCGTTCAAGTGTAGAATTTGTGTAAATGTGGTATTTTGTTGAGCCTTTGAGCAGTTCCCTTTTTCTGAATACACATCAGAGGATCCTGGCCTGGAAGGAACCTTTTCCCACTCCCTTATTTTACACGTGTGGCTGCCAGAGAGATAAACAGAGCAACTTGGCTGGTGTCATTTGGGTTATGGGGCCAGAATTCCACCCAGTTCATCTGGATCCAAATCAAGTCTTTTTCTATTATGATAACCCACTTCTTTGGTCAAATGGAGTGAGCAGGATAATAGGGTTCAAACCTCTGAATTATAACTTCAAGGTTGAGCTCTTGAGGCCTTTTAGCATCTGGACTCAAAATTTTTAGAGGCACCCTCTGAGCCTCTTCTGTCTATACTGGGGTACTTTTATTTGTATTTTTTTTAAGTTTAATTAATTTATTTAGTCAATTTAGAACATTATTCCTTGGTTACAAGAATCATATTATTTCCCTCCCTCCCTTACCCTCACCCTTCCTGTAGCCAACGTGCAATTTTACTGGGTATTACATGCATCCTTGATCAAAACCTATTTCCATGTTGTTGTTGTTTGCATTAGGATGTTCATTTAGGGTCTGCATCCTACTGGGGTGCTTTTAAAATGTTTGAATTTTTTTTTTACCAATTCCATGTAATAACAAACTTCCACGCAAATTTTCTGAAGTCATAAGATCCAAATGATCTCTCTCTCTCTCTCCTTCCCTCCCTGCACCCAGAGCTAGCAAGCAATTCCATCTGGTATTATCATGCTAAAAACATATTTTCCTATTGTTCATTTTTGTAAGTGAATAATCTTATAAAACCAAAGTGTGACCATTTGGTGTAATGCTCCTAATGTGGCTGATCTTCAACTGAAGCATGGTTTGTTTTTTTTTAAACCCTTACCTTCCATCTTAGAATCAATCCTGTGTATTGGCTCCAAGGCAGAAGAGTGGTAAGGGCTAGGCAATGGGGGTCAAGTGACTTGCCCAGGGTCACACAGCTAGGAAGTGTCTGAGGCCAGATTGGAACCCAGGACCTCCCATCTTTAGGCCTGGCTCTCAATCCACTGAGCTACCCAGCTGCCCCCTGAAGCATGGTTTTATATGATGGAGCTCAAATCCTCTTGAAATGATGAGCTTTCTTAGTCACTCAGCAAACACTTAATGGATTACTGCTGGGAACACGGGCTCAAAAGATGAAATGACTCCCTCTCAGCCATCTTCTACATGGGAAGGTTTTGTTTCTTCAGGGAATGATGGTGCTGGGACAAGGCCAGAAAGTTGTCGTGAGCTCTGTTTGTCTTTTCTTGGGCTATACCATTCTGTATCTTTGAGACAACGGGGATCCGTGGGGATCGAGGGAAGCTGTAAAAATTAAATTAGTATCTAGTATCAAAAATATTATATTTTATGAGGCTTATTAAGTATTATTAGAAATCGAGGATACAAAATAAAAAGCACGAGCCCATGGCTGATGAGCCCATTCAAAATCCCCGCGCTTAGCGTACTTGCTACATCTTTGCAAGGCAGGAAGGAGAAGAGAGAGAGAGAGCGTGGGAGGCGCTGCTGCCTGTTAAATACCAATTGTAATCTCGCCAACCTGGGGACTCAGGTGAGATTACAGGGAATTCTGGGAAATACCAAGGACTTCTGGGGAATGAAATCTAGGGTTCAAAATCTCCATTTTTACAAAGCTCACTTTCTGTCACGGGAAAAAAGGAAAAAGAAAACACTCTCCACCCGCCACCTTCTCTCCCTCTTCCCAATGATTCTCCATCCCTGAGCAATAACTTGGGGCGAGTGTACGCGGATTCATATTTTCTCTGACCGTAAAAAATACTTCTGGAAATGACAAAGGGAAGGCAAGGGGGAAAGAAATCTTTCCTAAGGTAAAATGGGTAAAAAAAAAAAAGCATTTGGGGAGTGAAAGGGCTTGGGGGTGCCAAAGGGACCAGGGCATCCGGGCCTCGTCCCTGGCTCCGGCTGCTGCTGAATTTCTGCCAGAAAAGGATAAAGAGGAGGGCAGCCAGGCTCTTTGGGTATATTGTACCAGCAGGGCCAAGAAGCCAGTTGCAGCTGTTGGTGGGGGGCTGCTGGGCATGTGCGAACTTTGCCTTCATTCCTTTAGTATTTGATGCAGAAGAGTGGAATTAGTTTTGCGTTAGAATGAATCTTGATGAAAACGTCTCCTCTCTCTTACAGGCACCGAGTGGTCGTTTCTTATCCCCCTCAGAGCGAGGCAGAGCTCGAACTCAGGGAAGGCGACATCGTCTTCGTCCATAAGAAGCGAGAAGATGGCTGGTTTAAGGGCACCCTTCAGCACAATGGAAAGACGGGCCTTTTCCCGGGGAGCTTCGTGGAAAACATCTGAGAAGACTTAAAGCTTCAAATCCCATGACCCAATGAAAGAGCACAAATGATGGTAGTGGGGAAAAAAAAGAGCACAATCACCCATTTTCAGATGATCGAGGATCGAAACAGACTAACGGATCTGTAACGGCAGCCATCAGCCAGAGGCGACGGCAGCTGCGTCTCTGGCTTTTCTCCCTTTGGATTCTGATGTGTGATATGTGCCTTGGACTGTCTGATTTCTTCTCCAAAATCAAACAAACAAACCAACCTTCTTCTTCTTATCTGTAACAAAAATGGACAATTGTTTACAAGGCTGTAACTAATTTATTTGCTTTTTTTTTTTAAACTTGAATTCTTGTTATAGATAAATTCTTGGGATTATGATTTTAACAGATTATTAATTTATGAAATGATAGCTAAGGAGAAGCTGGATTCTCTCCTGACGAGCAAGTGATTCTTTTGGACAGAGAGTGCATTCCCCTTCCTTGATCGTGTCCTCCTTTTAAGCTGTGTGTGGCAGATGGTAATTTGTCTTTTTGAAGAGGGGTCCGTGTTGTCGGGTTGTGACGATGGTAGTGTATTGTTGAACTGATGACGTCTCAACAGGTAAAATGCTGTATTTTGTGCCCTAAGAAAAAAAAAGAAGTGGATCTGTCTTTTGGCTCTCCCTTTTCTCAAATGACAGAAGACGTAGAACTGAATCCACAGCAACAAGGATGGAGAGAGGAGGAGTGAGAAAATGAGAGAGAGAGAGAGAGAGAGAGAGAGAGAGAGAGAGAGAGAGAGAGAGAGAGAGAGAGAGAGAGAGAGACCTTATTTGCTCCAGAAATTTTGCCATGCCAGTTTTTGATGTTTCTGTGGATGGAGTAAATTCACAGAATGTAACATAATCAGGGAGATGTTAAGGAAGATTAAGCACAATAGTTAAAAAAAAAAGAGTATCAAAGCACATTTGTAGAAGCATAGAATGTTCAGAGCAGACAGGGACCTTAGCACTCATCTCATCAAAGTCTTCTCCTCTCCCTTACTCTATTCCCCATTTAACAGATTAGGAAACTGAGGGCTAGGAAGAAGAGTGACTCTTTTAAGGTCCCCGAATCAGTTAATGGCATAATTAGGAGTAGAAACATAGTGTCGTGACTGCCGATCCAATGGGATAATGAATTAAAAAGACATTTAAAGGGTGCCTGCAATGGACGAGACCCTATGATACACCCCGAAAACACAAATACAAAATGCCTACTTGGTTTTCTGAGAAGAGCAGCTCAGTCCCTTGGGTTAGAAATGTAAAATTAAAACCATCCTCGCTGTCTGAGAATGGCTATGAAATGTAATTTGCCCCTTTCCCTCTGAGTGATCTGCATGCCCAGAAGACGTTAAAATTATGGTTGAGCAGTTGTGGTGGTGGTTCACTTGTGTTAAAGTAAAAAGAAAGCAAGAAGGCTGTTAGATGCTGTGAAAAGTTGACTAAGTTTTTAACCATGGAAACTGTAACCCACTGGGAGCCCCTCCCTCTCCTCACTGTCTTGCATGTGTTACTGAATTCCCACCGGAATATAATTGGTGCATGGTGTGTGGATTTCATTGTCATTTCCAATCGGGACTAGTTTGCACTCAGAATGGCCCACTGTTGGGGATGTAAGCTAGACAGTATCCTCCTCTCTGCCCCAGAGTCACTGCCGACCATCTCTGAGGGAACTCTGCTGCAAGACAAGGTGCCCGTTTCTATTAACCTGCATCATCTGGAAGAAGGCATCGGCACCATCTGTCTGTTTGGCTGATGTGATACATGAGCTCAACTTTCTCTCCCCCACCTGCCTTCCCCCCCCCCTCCCATTTTCTCCCTCCCCTCCCCCTTCTCTGTCTTTACCTCTCTCCCTCCCTCCATCCTTCTCTCTCTCTCTCTCTCTCTCTCTCTCTCTCTCTCTCTCTCTCTCTCTCTCTCTCTCTCTATTTCTCTCTCTCTCTCTCTCTCTCTCTCTCTCTCTCTCTCTCTCTCTCTCTCTCCCTCTCCCTCACTCACTCACTCCCCCTCTCTCCCTTTCTCTCTCTCTCTTTTTCTCCCTCCTTTCATCCCTCTCTGTCTCCCTCCCTCTCCCTCTCTCTCTTTATCTCCCTCCCTCCCTCCATCCCTCTCCCTCTCTTTCTCTTCCTCCTTCACTCCCTCCTTCCCCCTCTCTCTCTGTCTCCCTCCCTCTCTCTCTTTCTCCCCCTCTCTCTCCCTCCCTCCCCCCACTTTGATATTAAGGGTCTTCTCTCTTGCACTCATTTTGATGCTTTCCATAAAGCAAAGGACTGGGATAGGCTCAAAAACACATAGAGGGAGGGGAATTTCTTGGTTGGGAATGATATCATCACCATGGTTTTCTGATGGAAAATGCCTTTTAAATTTTTTTTTTTACTCTTTAGGAATTTCAGCTAGGAAGGTAAAGAAAATCTTTTTAAAAAAAGACTTCTTGAAGCATCAAGAAATGAAATGATCTTAAAAATCTAGAATGAGAGTTGAGAACGAAACTATTTCTAAATTCATCATTTTTAATGAAACACTGTATATTATGTTCCTGTGTTTTAAATATTTTTAAAATAGTTTACTTGGATATTCATGTAATATATAAAGGTTTTTGTGAAATGAACTTTAGCTAGGAAAAAGCTGTTGTTGGCTTTCATAAACATATAAGTTGACACTAATGTGTCATAATATTTTTTATTTGGGGAAATTAGCACATTTTATAAAATAAGATTTTAAAAAAGGCAAAAAGACTACTACAGGTTAAAATTCTTTTTTCTACCTGTCTGTTTTCTCCATATCTTAAGCTATGTGACTAAGGTACCTCTGTGAATAGTTTTCATGGTGTAAAGTCAGTTAAGATCCCATCTGTTAATAGTTTCTGTTAGATAATGTAATGTACGGCTTTTCTATCAACTTTTTTGAAGACGATAGAGTGAAGTTTTGAAACAAGAGTTTGTTACAATCGATGCAGCAATGATACGATGACAATTTTTCCAGCCTTTCCATGTGAATGATTTGGGGGAGATGGATCCAAGTGTCCAAGATTAAAATTTGATGTTCAATCTTTATGCTTGTCTTATTTCATTTCTCAGTGTTCTTTCCTTTGGAAGTCCAGGCCGTGGGGCACGTAGGTGCGGCTTCGAGCTATTACTGGTTACTGGAAGACTCTCAAATCACAGCTTCTCAGAGCTCTTGGCAACTCTTTAAGACTAGAAGTTGCAGACAAGCTGCCAACCTGCTCTGCTAAAGGGAATTTCCTCACCTGGTACTTCCCCGCAGCAATGAAAACACAGGTCCACACTGTCTTAAACAGCTTGTCACGAAATCTTTGACGCTGAGCTATAAGGGAAAGAAGAAGCCATGTAGCCATGCAGTTATACCGCAGAAGGGACTTCAGAGGTCACACTTCTCATCTTCCACATTTTACACTTTGGGTAGGAGGTGGGAGACAGAGAAAAAAGATTTCTGTTTTTAAAAGATGATAAAAATAGAATGGGGATATGGCAGAGCTGTCTGCACTTTTAGATGAATCACAACATTATTAATTTGGCTTAATTAATTGGATTTGTTCAAGAGACCTCTCAGTGTGGGAGAGGTGTAATCATTTGAAATGGTAATGTAAAACTAAATCATCAATAAAACTTAAAAAAAAAGGAAACCTGGGCATAGGGAAGTCAAGTCACTTGCCCAAGTTCACACTGATGGCAAACACCTGCGTAAAGTTTTTAATCCAGAGCCATTAACTTTTGTTGTATTGTGCCGTTTGCCAAAAGCCCATTATATAGATCATAAAATAATGGATTGTTAAGTGGAAAGGTGCTCTGATGCGTCAATTTGATAAAGGGTTAGAGCTAGAAGTGAGTTGGGGCTGGTGATTGTTACACATGCTTCAAATCTGGCCTTCCAATTTGTTTTGTTGATTTGGCTTAAGGAAGTTGTAGAAAAAAATGTCAAATAACTCAAAGTAAACTAAAAAGCCTGTCATTCATTTTCAGGAAGCCTTTTGTTAAACATTTACTAGCATACCCCGGTTAGAATTCATATTTTATCTCATTTTATTTTTTAAAACCCTTACCTTCTGCCCTAGAATCATTACTGTGTATTGGTTCTAAGGCAGAAGAGCATTAAAAGTAATGAGAGTTAAGTGACTTGCCCAGGGTCACACAGTTAGGGGATGTCTGAGGCCATATTTGAACCTAGGACCATCTCTAGGCCTGGATCTCAATCCAATGAGCCACCCAGCTTCCCCCTAGAATTCACATTTTAAAAAAACATTTGGGTGTAAAACTGTGGCACACATTTCTGGCTGTACAGAAACTAGACAGTCAATAAACATCATGTGCTTGCTATAAGCCAGGCATTGTGCCAAGGCCTAGGGGTACAAAGAAAGGTACAATTCAGTCCCTGCCCTCAAGCAGCTAATGAAGGAGGTAAGCAACTCTGTACATGCAAACTACAACATAGGATAAAGTGAATATCAATGGAAGGAAGGCACTAGAATTAAGGGGGATTTAGAGAGACTTCTTGTAAAAGGTGGAATTTTAGCTGGCATGAAAAAGGTCACTCCAACTAAATTTTATTTTATTAATATCTTATTGTGGGAGAACTTTGAAGTGAAACTAGGTTCAGTGCAGGTTGCTCTTTGCAAGAACGCAAGACTCCAAAAACAGCTTAAAATGAAAAAAAGAAACTTATTAATTTGGAGGTAATGTTGAATGGCCAGGAGACAGTGTGCGGGTGGAAAACTGCCTTCCCGAGATGATAGAGTCTGGGTTTTTATACCCCCTTGACAACAGGGGTTGCAGAATAAGAAAGGGGTGATGGGGTGAATCAGGAATGAGGTAATTCATTAGGTGGGGGTATAGGGGATCATCTGTGGAATTCAAGGGATGATTGGATTAGGTACCACCCAATGTTTATCAGGATGGAACTGGGAGGTACATATCTATATTAATTGGGATCTAGGGGAAAGTCCAAGGGGGGGGGGTATCCCTCTCAGGTAGCAGAAAGGAATTTCCTATGTCTCTTTTGACCTGGAACATTTCTGGAGTTTGGGGTGTCTAGGAGGAAACCTGTACCCCCATATCATCACGAGTATCAACACTGGTGGGAGAAAGAAGTCTGTACAGGAGGACAGACTCTTAAAAATAAGGATATTAAGGAAGAACCTTAATAAAATTGACTTATGAGCTGGCAAGACTGTATGCTCAGGATCAAGCCAACTAGGAAAGTAGAAGTAGTTTGGAGAGTGACAGACACAAATGGCCAGAAGGGAGGCGAAGGCCTTGACATTCAGCCCAGGGGAAATGAAAGGCTTTAAACTGTAGGCTGGTAACTCCTGGTTTACAGATGAAGGCTCCTGCATTGAATTTTGCAACTCTGTGATTTGGGGATTCAGTTTCAAATTTAGAAATACACCGCTCTACTCGGCTGGAGTTATTTCTCATCTGTATGGTTCTGCATTGACACCTTAAAAGCCATGTCCAGGTTCAGTCTTAACGTGAGCATTCTCCCAGACCCACTCAAGGCACACAGCTAAAGGCATTCACTACAAAGCTGTGCAGTGGACTTATTTTGATAACTTTAGAAGTCTTTCCCCAAAGTAAGTCCAGGAATAAAAATTGCACAGAAAAGGCAGAATAAAAGATGTCATCAGAGAGATGTAGCTAAAAAGAGAGGGCTGCCATGTGGCAAAGACAAGGTAACTAATGTCTGTGTGCTCTATTGTGGCCTGTGTAATGTCAAAAGACTTTTGGATGGACTCCCTATAGTGGATGTTTAGGAGGACAGAGCCAATAAAGAAAGAAGGAAGTGGGAGCAGCCAGTGACTTGGTGGATTGAGAGATAAGCCTAGATTAAAATCTGTCCTCAGATGCTTCCTAGTTGTGTGACCTTGAGCAAGTCACCTATACCCCATTTCCTAGCCCTTACTACTCTTCTGCCTTGGACCCAATATATGGTATTAGTTATAGGTCAGAGAGTGAAGACTTTGGAAAAATATTAAGGACGGAAGGAAATGCATTTATTAAATGCTTTCTACATGTTAATTAAGTATTGTGCCAAATGTAATGATACAATTGCCGAATACAAAATCAATATAGACCTTGTCCTCAAAGAGCTTACATCCAATGGAGAAGATATAGGAAATGGTGGCTAGGAAAACAATGATGGTCTGTGAAGTCCCACATTGGAAAGTGGAAAGCGTGCTATTGACATACTCTTCCCATTGCCAAGACTAATGTTGATTTAATTCAGGTTTTCTGAGCAAGAGAGAGAAAAAAGAGTGAGCAGAGGAGGATGTGCAGGGCAGAAAATAGCCAGGGTGAAGATGAGCCTACATGTTTTGAGGGAGTGCCCAGCCAAGTTGAGTCACACAAAAGGAGAGGCATGAATGGGTCGCAACATGTTCCCCTGATGGTATTAACCACAATAATGATATGTTTGGAAATTATTCCATTTGATTGTAGAATATACCTACATCCCAGTATGTAGAATATACCTACATCTATGAGGGTGAAGGTGTGAAAGTACTCTGTAACTATGACTGTTACACAGTATATACACATATAAGTGTTACAAAGAAGAACCATAAGTGTTACAGAGTAACCATAAGTGTTACAGAGTAACAATAAGTGTAACAGAGTAACCATAAGTGTTACAGAGTAACCATAAGTGTTACCAGAGTAACCATAAGTGTTACAAAGAGGAACCATAAGTGTAACAGAGGAACCATAAGTGTTACAGAGGAACCATAAGTGTTACAAAGAGGAACCATAAGTGTTACAGCGTAACCATAAGTGTTACAGCGTAACCATAAGTGTTACAAAGAGGAACCATAAGTGTTACAGAGTAACCATAAGTGTTACAAGAGTAACCATAAGTGTTAAAAAGAAGAACCATAAGTGTTACAAAGAACCATAAGTGTTACAGAGTAACCATAAGTGTTACAAAGAAGAACCATAAGTGTTACAGAGTAACCATAAGTGTTACAAGAATAACCATAAGTGTTACAGAGTAACCATAAGTGTTACCGAGTAACCATAAGTGTTACAGAGTAACCATAAGTGTTACAAAGAAGAACCATAAGTGTTACAAAGAGTAACCATAAGTGTTACAGAGTAACCATAAGTGTTACAAGAATAACCATAAGTGTTACAAAGAAGAACCATAAGTGTTACAAGAATAACCATAAGTGTTACAAAGAAGAACCATAAGTGTTACAAAGAAGAACCATAAGTGTTACAGAGTAACCATAAGTGTTACAAAGAAGAACCATAAGTGTTACAGAGTAACCATAAGTGTTACAAGAATAACCATAAGTGTTACAGAGTAACCATAAGTGTTACCGAGTAACCATAAGTGTTACAGAGTAACCATAAGTGTTACAAGAATAACCATAAGTGTTACAAAGAAGAACCATAAGTGTTACAAGAATAACCATAAGTGTTACAAAGAAGAACCATAAGTGTTACAAAGAAGAACCATAAGTGTTACAGAGTAACCATAAGTGTTACAAAGAAGAACCATAAGTGTTACAGAGTAACCATAAGTGTTACAAAGAAGAACCATAAGTGTTACAGAGTAACCATAAGTGTTACAAAGAAGAACCATAAGTGTTACAGAGTAACCATAAGTGTTACAAAGAAGAACCATAAGTGTTACAGAGTAACCATAAGTGTTACAGAGTAACCATAAGTGTTACAGAGTAACCATAAGTGTTACAGAGTAACCATGAGTGTTACAAAGAGTAACCATAAGTGTTACAAAGAAGAACCATAAGTGTTACAGAGTAACCATAAGTGTTACAGAGTAACCATGAGTGTTACAAAGAGTAACCATAAGTGTTACAAAGAGGAACCATAAGTGTTACAGAGTAACCATAAGTGTTACAAAGAGTAACCATAAGTGTTACAAAGAAGAACCATAAGTGTTACAAAGAGGAACCATAAGTGTTACAGAGTAACCATAAGTGTTACAAAGAGTAACCATAAGTGTTACAAAGAAGAACCATAAGTGTTACAGAGTAACCATAAGTGTTACAGAGTAACCTTAAGTGTTACAGAGTAACCATAAGTGTTAAAAAGAAGAACCATAAGTGTTACAAAGAACCATAAGTGTTACAGAGTAACCATAAGTGTTACAAAGAAGAACCATAAGTGTTACAGAGTAACCATAAGTGTTACAAGAATAACCATAAGTGTTACAGAGTAACCATAAGTGTTACCGAGTAACCATAAGTGTTACAGAGTAACCATAAGTGTTACAAAGAAGAACCATAAGTGTAACAAAGAAGAACCATAAGTGTTACAAAGAGTAACCATAAGTGTTACAGAGTAACCATAAGTGTTACAAAGAAGAACCATAAGTGTTACAGACTAACCATAAGTGTTACAAGAATAACCATAAGTGTTACAAAGAAGAACCATAAGTGTTACAAAGAAGAACCATAAGTGTTACAGAGTAACCATAAGTGTTACAAAGAAGAACCATAAGTGTTACAGAGTAACCATAAGTGTTACAAAGAAGAACCATAAGTGTTACAGAGTAACCTTAAGTGTTACAGAGTAACCATAAGTGTTACAGAGTAACCATAAGTGTTACAGAGTAACCTTAAGTGTTACAGAGTAACCATAAGTGTTACAGAGTAACCATAAGTGTTACAGAGTAACCATGAGTGTTACAAAGAGTAACCATAAGTGTTACAAAGAAGAACCATAAGTGTTACAGAGTAACCATAAGTGTTACAAAGAAGAACCATAAGTGTTACAGAGTAACCATAAGTGTTACAGAGGAACCATAAGTGTTAAAGAGTAACCATAAGTGTTACAGAGTAACCATAAGTGTTACAAAGAGTAACCATAAGTGTTACAAAGAAGAACCATAAGTGTTACAGAGTAACCTTAAGTGTTACAGAGTAACCATAAGTGTTACAGAGTAACCATAAGTGTTACAGAGTAACCTTAAGTGTTACAGAGTAACCATAAGTGTTACAGAGTAACCATAAGTGTTACAGAGTAACCATGAGTGTTACAAAGAGTAACCATAAGTGTTACAAAGAAGAACCATAAGTGTTACAGAGTAACCATAAGTGTTACAAAGAAGAACCATAAGTGTTACAGAGTAACCATAAGTGTTACAGAGGAACCATAAGTGTTACAGAGTAACCATAAGTGTTACAGAGTAACCATAAGTGTTACAAAGAGTAACCATAAGTGTTACAAAGAAGAACCATAAGTGTTACAGAGTAACCTTAAGTGTTACAGAGTAACCATAAGTGTTACAGAGTAACCATAAGTGTTACAGAGTAACCATAAGTGTTACAGAGTAACCATAAGTGTTACAAGAGTAACCATAAGTGTTACAAAGAAGAACCATAAGTGTTACAGAGTAACCATAAGTGTTACAAGAGTAACCATAAGTGTTACAAAGAAGAACCATAAGTGTTACAAAGAAGAACCATAAGTGTTACAGAGTAACCATAAGTGTTACAAAGAAGAACCATAAGTGTTACAAGAGTAACCATAAGTGTTACAGAGTAACCATAAGTGTTACAAAGAACCATAAGTGTTACAGAGTAACCATAAGTGTTACAAGAGTAACCATAAGTGTAACAGAGGAACCATAACTGTTACAAAGAGGAACCATAAGTGTAACAGAGGAACCATAAGTGTTACAAGAGTAACCATAAGTGTTACAAGAGTAACCATAAGTGTAACAGAGTAACCATAAGTGTTACAGAGGAACCATAACTGTTACAAAGAGGAACCATAAGTGTAACAGAGGAACCATAAGTGTTACAAGAGTAACCATAAGTGTTACAAGAGTAACCATAAGTGTAACAGAGTAACCATAAGTGTTACAAGAGTAACCATAAGTGTTACAAGAGTAACCATAAGTGTAACAGAGTAACCATAAGTGTTACAGAGTAACCATGAGTGTTACAGAGTAACCATGAGTGTTACAAAGAAGAACCATAAGTGTTACAGAGTAACCATGAGTGTTACAGAGTAACCATGAGTGTTACAGAGTAACCATGAGTGTTACAAGAGTAACCATAAGTGTAACAGAGTAACCATAAGTGTTACAAAGAAGAACCATAAGTGTTACAAAGAGTAACCATAAGTGTTACAGAGTAACCATAAGTGTTACAAGAATAACCATAAGTGTTACAAAGAAGAACCATAAGTGTTACAAAGAAGAACCATAAGTGTTACAAAGAGTAACCATAAGTGTTACAGAGTAACCATAAGTGTTACAAGAATAACCATAAGTGTTACAAAGAAGAACCATAAGTGTTACAAAGAAGAACCATAAGTGTTACAGAGTAACCATAAGTGTTACAAAGAAGAACCATAAGTGTTACAGAGTAACCATAAGTGTTACAGAGTAACCATGAGTGTTACAAAGAGTAACCATAAGTGTTACAAAGAAGAACCATAAGTGTTACAGAGTAACCATAAGTGTTACAAAGAAGAACCATAAGTGTTACAGAGTAACCATAAGTGTTACAGAGGAACCATAAGTGTTACAGAGTAACCATAAGTGTTACAGAGTAACCATAAGTGTTACAAAGAGTAACCATAAGTGTTACAAAGAAGAACCATAAGTGTTACAGAGTAACCTTAAGTGTTACAGAGTAACCATAAGTGTTACAGAGTAACCATAAGTGTTACAGAGTAACCATAAGTGTTACAGAGTAACCATAAGTGTTACAAGAGTAACCATAAGTGTTACAAAGAAGAACCATAAGTGTTACAGAGTAACCATAAGTGTTACAAGAGTAACCATAAGTGCTACAAAGAAGAACCATAAGTGTTACAAAGAAGAACCATAAGTGTTACAGAGTAACCATAAGTGTTACAAAGAAGAACCATAAGTGTTACAAGAGTAACCATAAGTGTTACAGAGTAACCATAAGTGTTACAAAGAACCATAAGTGTTACAGAGTAACCATAAGTGTTACAAGAGTAACCATAAGTGTAACAGAGGAACCATAACTGTTACAAAGAGGAACCATAAGTGTAACAGAGGAACCATAAGTGTTACAAGAGTAACCATAAGTGTTACAAGAGTAACCATAAGTGTAACAGAGTAACCATAAGTGTTACAGAGGAACCATAACTGTTACAAAGAGGAACCATAAGTGTAACAGAGGAACCATAAGTGTTACAAGAGTAACCATAAGTGTTACAAGAGTAACCATAAGTGTAACAGAGTAACCATAAGTGTTACAAGAGTAACCATAAGTGTTACAAGAGTAACCATAAGTGTTACAGAGTAACCATGAGTGTTACAGAGTAACCATGAGTGTTACAAAGAAGAACCATAAGTGTTACAGAGTAACCATGAGTGTTACAGAGTAACCATGAGTGTTACAGAGTAACCATGAGTGTTACAGAGTAACCATGAGTGTTACAAGAGTAACCATAAGTGTAACAGAGTAACCATAAGTGTTACCAGAGTAACCATAAGTGTAAGAGTAACCATGAGTGTTACAGAGTAACCATGAGTGTTACAGAGTAACCATGAGTGTTACAGAGTAACCATAAGTGTTACCAGAGTAACCATAAGTGTTACAGAGTAACCATAAGTGTTACAAAGAGGAACCATAAGTGTTACAGAGTAACCATGAGTGTAACAGAGTAACCATGAGTGTTACAGAGTAACCATGAGTGTTACAGAGTAACCATAAGTGTAACAGAGTAACCATAAGTGTTACAGAGTAACCATAAGTGTTACAAAGAGGAACCATAAGTGTTACAGAGTAACCATAAGTGTTACAAAGAGGAACCATAAGTGTTACAAAAGTAACCATAAGTGTTACAGAGTAACCATAAGTGTTACAAAGAGGAACCATAAGTGTTACAAAAGTAACCATAAGTGTTACAGAGTAACCATAAGTGTTACAGAGTAACCATAAGTGTTACAAAGAGTAACCATAAGTGTTACAAAGAAGAACCATAAGTGTTACAGAGTAACCTTAAGTGTTACAGAGTAACCATAAGTGTTACAGAGTAACCATAAGTGTTACAGAGTAACCTTAGGTGTTACAGAGTAACCATAAGTGTTACAAGAGTAACCATAAGTGTTACAAAGAAGAACCATAAGTGTTACAGAGTAACCATAAGTGTTACAAGAGTAACCATAAGTGTTACAAAGAAGAACCATAAGTGTTACAGAGTAACCATAAGTGTTACAAGAGTAACCATAAGTGTTACAAAGAAGAACCATAAGTGTTACAAAGAAGAACCATAAGTGTTACAGAGTAACCATAAGTGTTACAAAGAAGAACCATAAGTGTTACAAGAGTAACCATAAGTGTTACAGAGTAACCATAAGTGTAACAGAGGAACCATAACTGTTACAAAGAGGAACCATAAGTGTAACAGAGGAACCATAAGTGTTACAAGAGTAACCATAAGTGTTACAAGAGTAACCATAAGTGTAACAGAGTAACCATAAGTGTTACAGAGTAACCATAAGTGTTACAGAGGAACCATAAGTGTTACAGAGTAACCATAAGTGTTACAGAGTAACCATAAGTGTTACAAAGAGTAACCATAAGTGTTACAAAGAAGAACCATAAGTGTTACAGAGTAACCTTAAGTGTTACAGAGTAACCATAAGTGTTACAGAGTAACCATAAGTGTTACAGAGTAACCTTAAGTGTTACAGAGTAACCATAAGTGTTACAGAGTAACCATAAGTGTTACAGAGTAACCATGAGTGTTACAAAGAGTAACCATAAGTGTTACAAAGAAGAACCATAAGTGTTACAGAGTAACCATAAGTGTTACAAAGAAGAACCATAAGTGTTACAGAGTAACCATAAGTGTTACAGAGGAACCATAAGTGTTACAGAGTAACCATAAGTGTTACAGAGTAACCATAAGTGTTACAAAGAGTAACCATAAGTGTTACAAAGAAGAACCATAAGTGTTACAGAGTAACCTTAAGTGTTACAGAGTAACCATAAGTGTTACAGAGTAACCATAAGTGTTACAGAGTAACCTTAAGTGTTACAAGAGTAACCATAAGTGTAACAGAGGAACCATAAGTGTTACAAGAGTAACCATAAGTGTTACAAGAGTAACCATAAGTGTAACAGAGTAACCATAAGTGTTACAGAGGAACCATAACTGTTACAAAGAGGAACCATAAGTGTAACAGAGGAACCATAAGTGTTACAAGAGTAACCATAAGTGTTACAAGAGTAACCATAAGTGTAACAGAGTAACCATAAGTGTTACAAGAGTAACCATAAGTGTAACAGAGGAACCATAAGTGTAACAGAGTAACCATAAGTGTTACAGAGTAACCATGAGTGTTACAGAGTAACCATGAGTGTTACAAAGAAGAACCATAAGTGTTATAGAGTAACCATGAGTGTTACAGAGTAACCATGAGTGTTACAGAGTAACCATGAGTGTTACAAGAGTAACCATAAGTGTAACAGAGTAACCATAAGTGTTACAAAGAAGAACCATAAGTGTTACAAAGAGTAACCATAAGTGTTACAGAGTAACCATAAGTGTTACAAGAATAACCATAAGTGTTACAAAGAAGAACCATAAGTGTTACAAAGAAGAACCATAAGTGTTACAAAGAGTAACCATAAGTGTTACAGAGTAACCATAAGTGTTACAAGAATAACCATAAGTGTTACAAAGAAGAACCATAAGTGTTACAAAGAAGAACCATAAGTGTTACAGAGTAACCATAAGTGTTACAAAGAAGAACCATAAGTGTTACAGAGTAACCATAAGTGTTACAGAGTAACCATGAGTGTTACAAAGAGTAACCATAAGTGTTACAAAGAAGAACCATAAGTGTTACAGAGTAACCATAAGTGTTACAAAGAAGAACCATAAGTGTTACAGAGTAACCATAAGTGTTACAGAGGAACCATAAGTGTTACAGAGTAACCATAAGTGTTACAGAGTAACCATAAGTGTTACAAAGAGTAACCATAAGTGTTACAAAGAAGAACCATAAGTGTTACAGAGTAACCTTAAGTGTTACAGAGTAACCATAAGTGTTACAGAGTAACCATAAGTGTTACAGAGTAACCATAAGTGTTACAGAGTAACCATAAGTGTTACAAGAGTAACCATAAGTGTTACAAAGAAGAACCATAAGTGTTACAGAGTAACCATAAGTGTTACAAGAGTAACCATAAGTGTTACAAAGAAGAACCATAAGTGTTACAAAGAAGAACCATAAGTGTTACAGAGTAACCATAAGTGTTACAAAGAAGAACCATAAGTGTTACAAGAGTAACCATAAGTGTTACAGAGTAACCATAAGTGTTACAAAGAACCATAAGTGTTACAGAGTAACCATAAGTGTTACAAGAGTAACCATAAGTGTAACAGAGGAACCATAACTGTTACAAAGAGGAACCATAAGTGTAACAGAGGAACCATAAGTGTTACAAGAGTAACCATAAGTGTTACAAGAGTAACCATAAGTGTAACAGAGTAACCATAAGTGTTGCAGAGGAACCATAACTGTTACAAAGAGGAACCATAAGTGTAACAGAGGAACCATAAGTGTTACAAGAGTAACCATAAGTGTTACAAGAGTAACCATAAGTGTAACAGAGTAACCATAAGTGTTACAAGAGTAACCATAAGTGTTACAAGAGTAACCATAAGTGTTACAGAGTAACCATGAGTGTTACAGAGTAACCATGAGTGTTACAAAGAAGAACCATAAGTGTTACAGAGTAACCATGAGTGTTACAGAGTAACCATGAGTGTTACAGAGTAACCATGAGTGTTACAGAGTAACCATGAGTGTTACAAGAGTAACCATAAGTGTAACAGAGTAACCATAAGTGTTACCAGAGTAACCATAAGTGTAAGGGTAACCATGAGTGTTACAGAGTAACCATGAGTGTTACAGAGTAACCATAAGTGTTACCGAGTAACCATAAGTGTTACCAGAGTAACCATAAGTGTTACAGAGTAACCATAAGTGTTACAAAGAGGAACCATAAGTGTTACAGAGTAACCATGAGTGTAACAGAGTAACCATGAGTGTTACAGAGTAACCATGAGTGTTACAGAGTAACCATAAGTGTAACAGAGTAACCATAAGTGTTACAGAGTAACCATAAGTGTTACAAAGAGGAACCATAAGTGTTACAGAGTAACCATAAGTGTTACAAAGAGGAACCATAAGTGTTACAAAAGTAACCATAAGTGTTACAGAGTAACCATAAGTGTTACAAAGAGGAACCATAAGTGTTACAAAAGTAACCATAAGTGTTACAGAGTAACCATAAGTGTTACAGAGTAACCATAAGTGTTACAAAGAGTAACCATAAGTGTTACAAAGAAGAACCATAAGTGTTACAGAGTAACCTTAAGTGTTACAGAGTAACCATAAGTGTTACAGAGTAACCATAAGTGTTACAGAGTAACCTTAGGTGTTACAGAGTAACCATAAGTGTTACAGAGTAACCATAAGTGTTACAAGAGTAACCATAAGTGTTACAAAGAAGAACCATAAGTGTTACAGAGTAACCATAAGTGTTACAAGAGTAACCATAAGTGTTACAAAGAAGAACCATAAGTGTTACAAAGAAGAACCATAAGTGTTACAGAGTAACCATAAGTGTTACAAAGAAGAACCATAAGTGTTACAAGAGTAACCATAAGTGTTACAGAGTAACCATAAGTGTTACAAAGAACCATAAGTGTTACAGAGTAACCATAAGTGTTACAAGAGTAACCATAAGTGTAACAGAGGAACCATAAGTGTTACAAGAGTAACCATAAGTGTTACAAGAGTAACCATAAGTGTTACAAGAGTAACCATAAGTGTAACAGAGTAACCATAAGTGTTACAGAGGAACCATAACTGTTACAAAGAGGAACCATAACTGTAACAGTGGAACCATAAGTGTTACAAGAGTAACCATAAGTGTTACAAGAGTAACCATAAGTGTAACAGAGTAACCATAAGTGTTACAAGAGTAACCATAAGTGTTACAAGAGTAACCATAAGTGTAACAGAGTAACCATAAGTGTTACAGAGTAACCATGAGTGTTACAGAGTAACCATGAGTGTTACAAAGAAGAACCATAAGTGTTACAGAGTAACCATGAGTGTTACAGAGTAACCATGAGTGTTACAAGAGTAACCATAAGTGTAACAGAGTAACCATAAGTGTTACCAGAGTAACCATAAGTGTAAGAGTAACCATGAGTGTTACAGAGTAACCATGAGTGTTACAGAGTAACCATGAGTGTTACAGAGTAACCATAAGTGTTACCGAGTAACCATAAGTGTTACCAGAGTAACCATAAGTGTTACAGAGTAACCATAAGTGTTACAAAGAGGATCCATAAGTGTTACAGAGTAACCATGAGTGTAACAGAGTAACCATGAGTGTTACAGAGTAACCATGAGTGTTACAGAGTAACCATAAGTGTAACAGAGTAACCATAAGTGTTACAAAGAGGAACCATAAGTGTTACAGAGTAACCATGAGTGTAACAGAGTAACCATGAGTGTTACAGAGTAACCATAAGTGTAACAGAGTAACCATAAGTGTTACAGAGTAACCATAAGTGTTACAAAGAGGAACCATAAGTGTTACAGAGTAACCATAAGTGTTACAAAGAGGAACCATAAGTGTTACAAAAGTAACCATAAGTGTTACAGAGTAACCATAAGTGTTACAAAGAGGAACCATAAGTGTTACAAAGAAGAACCATAAGTGTTACAGAGTAACCATAAGTGTTACAAAGAAGAACCATAAGTGTTACAAGAGTAACCATAAGTGTTACAGAGTAACCATAAGTGTTACAAAGAACCATAAGTGTTACAGAGTAACCATAAGTGTTACAAGAGTAACCATAAGTGTAACAGAGGAACCATAAGTGTTACAAGAGTAACCATAAGTGTTACAAGAGTAACCATAAGTGTTACAAGAGTAACCATAAGTGTAACAGAGTAACCATAAGTGTTACAGAGGAACCATAACTGTTACAAAGAGGAACCATAAGTGTAACAGTGGAACCATAAGTGTTACAAGAGTAACCATAAGTGTTACAAGAGTAACCATAAGTGTAACAGAGTAACCATAAGTGTTACAAGAGTAACCATAAGTGTTACAAGAGTAACCATAAGTGTAACAGAGTAACCATAAGTGTTACAGAGTAACCATGAGTGTTACAGAGTAACCATGAGTGTTACAAAGAAGAACCATAAGTGTTACAGAGTAACCATGAGTGTTACAGAGTAACCATGAGTGTTACAAGAGTAACCATAAGTGTAACAGAGTAACCATAAGTTTTACCAGAGTAACCATAAGTGTAAGAGTAACCATGAGTGTTACAGAGTAACCATGAGTGTTACAGAGTAACCATGAGTGTTACCGAGTAACCATAAGTGTTACCAGAGTAACCATAAGTGTTACAGAGTAACCATAAGTGTTACAAAGAGGATCCATAAGTGTTACAGAGTAACCATGAGTGTAACAGAGTAACCATGAGTGTTACAGAGTAACCATGAGTGTTACAGAGTAACCATAAGTGTAACAGAGTAACCATAAGTGTTACAGAGTAACCATGAGTGTAACAGAGTAACCATGAGTGTTACAGAGTAACCATAAGTGTAACAGAGTAACCATAAGTGTTACAGAGTAACCATAAGTGTTACAAAGAGGAACCATAAGTGTTACAGAGTAACCATAAGTGTTACAAAGAGGAACCATAAGTGTTACAAAAGTAACCATAAGTGTTACAGAGTAACCATAAGTGTTACAAAGAGGAACCATAAGTGTTACAAAAGTAACCATAAGTGTTACAGAGTAACCATAAGTGTTACAAAGCAACCACAAGTGTTACAAAGAGTAATCATGAGTGTTACAGAGTAACCATGTTATAAAAAGTATAATCATAAGTGTTACAAAGAGTAATCATAAATGTTATAATAAAGTATAACCATGTGTTATAAAACCTAGTATAGTTTTCATTAGATTTCCTATGATATGGGCTGTATGTTATTCCTCTGATAATTCCTAGACTTCTCTTTTCTTAAAAAACAAAGTCATTAATCTCTTGTTCTTATATCACCTTTATCACTCTTCCCTTCTTCTCCTAGGGATCTTGTAGCAAATACCAAAGAGGCATAATAACCCTGCAACATATCAACTTAGTCCAATAGTATATACAATATCTCACAGCCACTGCTGCCCACCTCTGCAAAAAAAGTTCCATTTTCTCAACTTGTCTCCATGACCCTGGTTTTTGGACGTTATAATTATAGATTTTTTGTATATGTTGTTTTCATGGTTTTGTTTACTTTCCTCTGTACCTATTTATATACACATTCCCATGCTTCTCTGAATTGTTCATATTCATTGTTTCTAACAATATAATGATATTGTATACAACTGGCAGCAGGGGCAGTCTCTTCTTGTCCCCTTCCCTAGTTCCTGGCTCAGCCTATCCAGATCCCATCTGGGATTGGTGGGTAGGAAAAGCAACTAGAGTTGTTCTGGTGTTATGTAAGGTCATGGGTTCTTACCTTCTTACTTCTAGTTACCTCCTTCGAGATCTCTGTAAAATGCTGTTTGATTTTTCTCTGTACCCTTAAAATTCCAGGACTTTCCATACTCCACACAACTGACCTTTTTAAAAATTTTAATTTAATTTTAATTTTTAAAAATTTTCAGATACAAATAAACTCCCTCCCTTCAGCCCTGTCTCTCTCCTACTGAGAAGGCAAGAAAGGTATGTCTCCCCTATTTAGAATGTAAGAGCCTTGAGGACAAGACTGTCTTGATCTTTCTATTTTTATCTCCAGCACTTGGTTGATTATTGGTTACTTGAAGAGGACCAAAATGATATCACTGATGTCCTTTAACTTGTACATAAATTGCAACTAAGTGAGGCAGAGTTGTACAAAGTCATCAGGTCACCCTCACCCTCTCTTTCAGAGTCATCAAAGTCCAGCAGCAAGGCAAAAATTTAGACAAATGGTGATGGCTCAAGATGCAATACATGATTAGCTTCTTTGGTGTCTAATCAAGCTTTAGGTGCTCCACAGTGTCTGCTTCTCCCCGCTTCATGGACATTGGAACAAACTGTTCTTGTCATCAGAGAAGTTCTTCATACGCCTGGGATAGACACCCTCTTAACTCAACAGGGTTGAGGTCTATTGGTTACCCTCAACCAGATATAGCTGTTGTATATGCTACAGCTTCTTGGAACCACAGGCAAGACTGGGCAGCAAGTGGACACCACAAGAGGAAAGTATCCCTGAAAAGGGCTCACACCAGGGGTGCTAGAACTCCCTGGGAAGCTAGGTGGTCCCACTGTGCACAGAACAGCAGCCCTCACCTCAGAGGTGCTAGTTTTTCCCTGTGTAACCCCCAATTCCAGCATTTGGTGCACTGGGCTTTCCTCTCCTGTCTCCTTTGCCTCCATGACCTGTTTCTCTGTTTATAAAATAAGGATAATAATGCTTGCTCCAGGGTTCTCACGGGTTGCTCTGAGAAGAGCATTTATTAAACCTTAAAGTGCTACATCAACAAGCTCTTCTTCGTCCTTCTTCACCTGCTAGGGAGCACCTAAATGAACAGAGACAATGGTCATTCAGAGTCATAGCTACCTCTAGTAAGTCAGACTTGCCAATTCTTTCTTAATGTTTTTGAGTTGGTATAGTGGAGAGAGCAATAGTCCAGGAAGCTAAGGGACTGGGTTCAAATCTGATCTCCGACACTTATTAGCTGTGACTCTTGGCAACCCGTTGAACTTTTGTCTGCCTCAGTTAACTCGCCTATAAAATGGGGACAATAATAGCACCCATCTCCCAGGTTCTTGTAAAGCATTTTGCAGAGCCTGGCACATAGGTGGCACTTCATAAATGCTTGGACCTTTTCTTTTCCCTGTTGAGGGTTAAATTTCTTGCTAGTTTGTTTTTCTTCCCTCTCTCTATCTAAGGAAGAAAAAGATGTCTAGGTACAAAATTAGAATGTAAAATTACAGACCCCTGGAACAAGGTCATCTCAAGTTCAGAGCAGTGCTGTGTCATTCCGATCTGAAGTTCATCTAGTTCATTAGTGCCATTGAGGTGACTTTCATTTCTTCCACAAATGAAAATCGAAATCTTAATGGAATGACTTCCGGATTTTATTTGTTTGAGTCATTCAAGGCTGTTCAAGACCATGAGAAGGCATCTCAAATCCATTTCCTTATCAGTTATACTATAAAAGCACATTCACTAAATCCCCTAAAGGCTGTAACTAATGGGGTGGGGGGTGGAGGGAGGGTGAATTCCTCAGCCATGATTCACTCTTTAATCATTGCCAGCTCAGAGACTATGCCTATCTTCATTCCTGGTCCAGCATGGAAACCCCAATTCTGACTCAAGATCCCATGTTTGCTTGTTGCACATTCCCAAGGCCCCTCGCTGGAAGTCTAAGAGAGAGAAAAAAAGCCCTCAGAGGAGGGTCCCCAAAAAGAGAAGGACCCAAGAGAGACTGGGCAGAGAGGTTCCCTTAGCTCTTAGGCCAGCTAAAGTCCACTCCCAACTTTCCAGAGCCAATTGCCTTTGACACAGCTCCCCAGGTGTGCTGGTAAATGTTTAACAAGTGACTCTGGGGGGGGGGGGGGGAAATGCATGACATGGAGCTTAATTGATATTATTAACATATTCTCCATCCCTTTCTTAAGTGTAGATCAGTGATGTCAAACTCAGACAGAAAGCCTCTAACCATACCTTAAGCATCCCTGCAGGCTACAAATGCAATATTATCTATGTTTTACTGCATTTTTATGAATTTTGTTAAATATTTCTCAATTACAATTTAATCTAGTATGTAATATTGCCTATATTTTATTATATTTGTATGAATTTTGTTAACTATTTCTCAATTACAACTTAACCTGGCATGTAATATTATCTGTTTTATGATATTTGGTGAATTTTATTGACTATTTTTCAATGACAACTTAATCTAGCATATAATACTTATATTTTATAAATTTTATTAAATATTTCTCAATGGCAACTTAATTTGGCATGTAATATGATCAATTTCATTATATTTGTATGTATTTTGTTAACTATTTCTCAATGACAATTTAATCTGGCAGGTAATCATATCTTTATTTTATTATATTTTTATGAATTTTGTTAACTATTTCTCAATGACAATTTAACCTGGTATGTAATATTATCTATATTTTATGATATTTTATTAAATATTTCTCAAAGCCAACTTAATTTGGCATGTAATAGTATCAGTTTCATTATATTTGTATGAATTTTGCTAAATATTTCCCAATGACAATTTAATCTGGCAGGTAATTATATTTATATTTTATTATATTTGTATGAATTTTGCTAAATATTTCCCAATGACAATTTAATCTGTTATCTATGTCTTACTGCATTTTTATGAATTTTGTTAACTGTTTCTCCATGACATTTGAGTCTGGTTTGGACAGCTCTTGTTTGTTTGACACCTCCGGTTTAGACAGTATTTATTACCAGACGACTTTAGAGAAGTGACTTTGCCCCCCTAGATGTGAGCGTCCTCATCTATAAATAATGGGGTTGGACTGGACGGTGTCTGAGGGCCCTTCCAACTAGAGATCATGGTTCCTGCAATTCTACTTCCCAGTCTCTGTCCGTGTCATTGGCACGAGAGTGCCATCTCTTTGAGAGAATAGAAATCTATGCCTCAGGAAGCCTGGAGTCTGGATGAGGCCAAAGAAACTGTTCCTTCAACCCTGGATAGTTTGGAAGGGAAGTGACCCAGGGAGGAAGTGTGGGGGTGTGAGAAACGGTCTGCTTTCCCCTCCCAATTTGGGCTCCAGATATAGCCAGGAACCCATGCTCTGCTGGGACAGCAGTTGTGGGCTTTCTGTGATGTGGTGATGGTGGTGGGAATCAAAGCCAGACTTGAAGTTCTCCCCTTTTTAACTGAGATTTTTGTTTCCTGTGATTTATGGACCCACCGAGAGAGATTTGTGGGATTGGCGTATTATCAGTCAATCCCTATAATAAAGCCAAAGTGAGTGGAGCTTTTTAAGAAGAATGTATTTCAAACGTAATTCTTGCCATGAGAAAGCTGTAATAATCTCCCCCACCATCTACAGCTCACACAGAGGCTTAACCTTGGGGAAAACAGAATGCAGTTTTTTGGGAAATCAGGATTTCGGTGCACAGTCAGAGAATATTTCTGGTGCCAGGACACGTGATTTTTCTTTGTCCTTTCTTCTTTGAAAAACAAACTATCTCATTTGATTATCATATGAAAGAGGTGTTATTATTATCTCCATTTTACAGAAACCAAGCTGATAAAGATTAAGTGATTTGCTCAGGCTCACACAGTTAATAAGTATCTGAGGCAGGATTTGAATCCAGACCTTCCTATCTTCAACTTTCAACACTTTCCTAATATGTCATCTATCTGCCACTATCTGATGCTTTTGCTGTTGTTCAGTCATTTCTGTCATGTCTTGCTTTTCATGATTCCACTGGGTGTCTTTTTGACAAAGACTAGAGGGGTTTGCCATTTCCTTTTCCAGCTCATTTTACAGGTGAGAAAACGGAAGCAAACAGAGGTAAGTGACTTGCTCAGAGTCACACAGTTGGTAAGTATCTGAGGACAGATTTGAAATCAGGAAGATGAGTCTTTCTATTCCAGGTCTGCCAAGTGGCCCAACCATTGGCACACTCATCTGGCCTATGGACCTCCAGGACCAGGGTGGAAAGCCTTCAGCTACTTTTCCTTACTTGGCCTGCCACTTGAGTTTCTGCTTTGCCAGTGAATGTCAAATGCAGGTGCAGCTGGGAGGCAAGGGGAGAGATAGACAGAGACAAAAAAACAAACCAACCCAGAGAGAGACAGAGACAAAGAGACAGAGAGGGAGAGGGAGAGAATCCTTAAAAAAACAAATTCCTGGGTAAACATACATAAGTGTCTGGCTTCAGATACTTACTAGCTATGCGATCCTGGGCATGCCACTTAACCCTGTTTGTCTCAGTTTCCTCATCTATAAAATGTATTGATTGGAATCTTGAACCTTGGGGACTACAATTCCCACAATTCCCTATTCACTTTTCCCTTTCCTGTACATGCATCATTTACATTGATTTCATATTTGGTTTTGGTTTGGCACTGGCCTGCTCTGTCAGGATCCGTGTGGAGGAGAGAGGGGTGCTTTTGGTTTTTTTTTTACTAGCCTTACTTCCTTATACTTCAAGATAAATATTATTAAGTACAATACTTGGAGCATTGGATATTAATTTTAATATTTACAAAAATGAGCTAGAGAAGGAAATGGCAAAGCACTCCAATATTTTTTCCAATTGTAAACCTTGAAATTTCTCAGACTTGTGAATGTTAAAAAATTTCCCCATTGGACTGAAAACATTCCCCATTTTGATGTGAGAACTCGCCAGGATCAGAAATGGGAGGACCTCTACTCCACCCGTACTTAAGACTGCTTTAGGAGAGAAAACTCCTTGCTAAACAATGAAAGTACTTGGACCCATGCTTATAATAAGGCAAGGAGTTCTTTGAGCCAGGCCTGTTTTTAGAATTGATACAATGGGATGCTAGGTACCTAAAAGGGTCGGGCAAGTTTTCTCTTAATGACATTAGTTGACTCAGCTGTGTTTTCACTGGTTCAGACTTACTGAGGAGATTAGTCGACACAGCAGCATTTTTTCTGGTTCAGACTTACTGAGGAGATTTGTCGACTTAGCAAGAATTCAGATGGGCAGTCCTTTGGAAAACGTCTACAGTGATTGGTAGATGTAAGGACTTAGGGGAGATGATATAGGAGAAAAACCTCCTATATAAGAAGCAGAATCTCTTGAGAGAGAATTCCTTTTGGAGGATCTCTGATGAGGATCGCTTGGGAAGAATCTCGAGAGAGGCTCTGGAGAAGGGAAGCTCTTGGAGGACAATCTCTAAGGAGATCTTGCTGGAGCTCCTCGGAGGGGACTCTGTCCCTCTGGAGGCTCTGGAGAGAGGCCCTTTGGAACTCTCTCTGGGGAAGTCAGCTGAGATGGAGCTGGCCTGGTGTCACTAGAATCCTTGCTTAGACAGACCTTGTGGTGAGTGTTAAAGGACTGACTGACTGATCTCTCTCTCTTAAGACTCAGGTCTAGGCCATGTTGGCTTAAGGCCCTTCATACTTATTTCCTTTTCTCTCTTTCTCTCTTTTCTTTAATTCCACATTTGTATTAATTAAAATCTCTATAAAACCCAGTTGACTTGGGTATTTGAATAATTGGGAATATTTCCCTGGCAACCACCTTATATTTGATTTAAAACCAAGACACTGTAGTGAAAACATATTTTCTGCGGTCAAATGTACTCACCCTCTCTTATATCTTTCACAATTTATATCTTCCACCATTTTAACTCACTACAGTTTACAACATCACTCTTTTAACTGTTACAGTTTAAGGCCTTCAACCATTTAAAATCTAACACAATACAACCCCAAATGGCAGAGCAAAGAGTCAGACATGATTGAAATGACAGAACAACAACAAACATACATTACACACATACCCCGTACTGTACTAAGACATCAATTAGCAAGCACTCACTGGGGATCCTCCAGGTACCGGTGGGAATAGAGAAGTAGGTTGTGAATCCTGGTTCCTGCTCTTAGTGAGTTTACAATTAGGTTGAGGAACCAAGATAATGAATAATAGCTCTAATTTATATATCACCTTAAGGCTCACACAGCACTTTATACACATTGTCTCATTTTATAGGGCATCATAGCTTAGGAGGATAGGTATGGTTGTCATCTCTGTTGTACAGAGAAGGAAACTGAAGGAAGCAGAGTTAAGGGTCTTTCCCAGGATCCTAGAGGTAAAAAGGGTCTGAGGCTGGATTTCAACTCAAATCTCTTTGATTCCAAGTCTAGGTCCCTCTACATTGCACCATGAAGTCACCTCAACATAACACACAAAGTGAGTGTGACCAACATGGACTAAATTGTGTGGTATAAGGTACAAAGGCTACAGAAGTTCCAAATAATAGATGTATATTCAATTCATGGGAGCAGGCAGGAGTAGAGAAGAAAGAAGCCTTCCTATGTGAAGTAGCGCTTGGGCAGAAATTGGAGGAAAGTGAGATTTGAATAAGCAAACAGAAAAGAACTCAAAGAAGCCACCAAAGAAGGGCATATTTCCTTAGGGCAGTGATGGTGAACCTTTTAGAGATGGAGTGCCATGTCCATCCTCATGACTACATGCTGGGTATGCCTCATCACCCTATTACCCCACACAGGGGAGGGAGAAAGAACTCCAATTGGGCTATTGGATGGAGGATTGGGTGAAGTGAGGAATATCCTCAGCAAGTGTAGAGAGGGGGAGGGGAGTGGTCCAAGCACTCTGCTCCCCTCCAGCTCTGCCTCCCGTGAGCTGCTGACCTTATCCTTGTACGGTCCCACTGGGAAGAGGGGTGGGGGATGTGAAAAAATGTCATCAGGCATGGTGGAGAGGGGGAGGGGAGCACCTCTGCTCAAGTCCCTCTGCTTTTCTAGTAACAAACTCTAGCGGTGGCGAGTGTGCCCACAGAGAGTGCTCTGTGTGCCATCTTTGGAACCTGTACCACAGGTTAACCATATTTGCCTTAGGGTCTCCTACGGCCAAGACAAATTTCAAAGGATACAGATTCCAAGAGGCACAGTTGCTGCTCTGGAGGAGCTTATACTCTAACTGGGATAGATTATTTATACATAGATAGGTACCTCCTAAAGGGATACAAAGTAGTTTTGGGGGGAGGGAGTAGGTTAGCCAGTAGACAGGAAGATCTGGAAAGGCCTCATGTAGAAGGCAGTTCTTGAGCTGAGCCTTGAAAGAAACAAGGGCTTCTGCAGCCAAAGATGAAGAGGGAGTAAATTCAAGAGAAGGGTTTCTAAATGAAGAAAGTCACAAGGACATAAAGGCAGAAATGAGCCATATTCTTTTTGGTGGGGAAGGTAGACAAACAGCAAAAAACTCAGGGTGGGTAAGTACTGTGTGATCAGATTATGGAGGGCCTTGAAAGTCAACATCTGAGTTTAGATATCATTTGGTGAGAAACCAGAGAGTTTTCATTTTTCTTTTTAATTTTTATTTAGAACATTTTTCCATCATTACATGATTCATGATCCCTCCCCCTCTGCTTTTTCTCCCCTCCTCCCAAAGCTGAAAAGTAGTTCCACTGGGTTATACATGTATCATTGTTCAAAACCTATTCTGTGTTATTCATATTTGCAGGAGAATGATCTTTTAACATCAAAACCCTAATCATTTCCCCATTGAACCATGTGATTGATTCTATGTTTTTCTTCTGCATTTCTGTTCCCATAGTTCTTTCTCTGGATGTGGATAGTGTTCTTCCTCACAAGTTCCTCTGGATTGTCCTGGATCATTGCATTGCTGCTAGTAGAGAAGTCCATTACATTCAATTGTGTCATAATGTATCAGTCTCTGTGTACAATGTTCTTCTGGTTCTGTTCTTTTCACTCTGCAGTTCACATGAAATTCCTCCATTTCTTTATTCCTTTCAGCACAATAATAGTCCATCACCAACATATACCACAATTTATTTAGCCATTCCCCAATCGATGGACACCCCCTCATTTTCCATTTTTTTGCCACAACAAAGAGTGCAGCTATGAATATTTTTGTACAAGTCTTTTTCCTTATTATCTCTTTGGGGTACAAACCCAGTAGTGCTATGGCTAGATCAAAGGGCAGGTAGTCCTTTAAAGCCCTTTTGGCATAGTTCCAAATTGCTTTCCAGAATGGTTAGGTCAATTCACAACTTCACCAGCAGTGCATTAATGTCCCAATTTTGCCATATTCCCTCCAACATTTATCTCTTCCCTTTGCTATCATACTGGTCAATATACTAGGTTTGAGATAGTACCTCAGAGTTTTTTTTTAATTGCATTTCTCTAATTGGGAGGGAGGGATTTAGAACACTTTTTCATGTGCTTATTGATAGTTTTGATTTATTTATCTGAAAATTGCCTATTCATGTCCCTTTCCCCTTTATCAATTGGGGAATGGCTTGATTTTTTTGTACAATTGATTTTGTTCCTTATAAATTTGAGTAATTAGACCTTTGCCAGAGGTTTTTGTTATAAAGGTTTTTTCCCCAATTTGTTGCTTCCCTTCTAATTCTGCTTGCATTGGTTTTGTTTGTACAAAAACTTTTTAATATGATGTAATCAAAATCATTCATTTTACATTTTGTAATATTCCCTGTCTCTTACATGGTGTTAAATTCTTTCCTTTTCCATAGATATGACAGGCATACTATTCTATGTTCACCTAATTTTCTTATAGTTTCCTTCTTTATATTTGTCATTCACCCATTCTGAATTTATGTTGGTGTAGGATGTGAGATGTTGATTTAAATCTAATCTCTCCCATACTGTCTTCCAATTTTCCAAGCATTTTTTGTCAAATAGAGGGTTTTTGTCCCCAAAGCTTGGATCTTTGGGTTTATTGTACACTACTCCAAGTCTATTCCACTGATCCTCCCTTCTTTCTCTTAGGCAGTACCATATTGTTTTGATGACCGCTGCTTTATAGTACAGTATAAGATCTGGTACTGCTAGGCCCCTATCCTTCACAGGTTTTTTTTTTCATTATTTCCCTTGATATTCTTATCTTTTGTTCTTCCAGATGAACTTTGTTATAATTTTTTCTAATTGTTAAAAAAAAAGTTTTTTTGGCAGTTTGATAGGTATCTCACTGAATAAGTAAACTAATTTGGGAGTAGTTAATGTTTTTTTTCCAATTGTTTAGATCTAGATTTAATTGTGTGAAAATTGTTTTGTAGTTGTGTTTATATAATTCCTGTGTTTGTTTTGGCAGATAGATTCCTGAGTAGTTTATATTGTCTAGAGTAATTTTAAATGGAATTTCTTTTTGTAAGTCCTGCTGCTGAGTTTTGTTGGACATATATAGAAATGCTGATGATTTATGTGGGTTTATTTTGTATCCTGCAACTTTGTTAAAGTTGTTGATTATTTCCACTAGCCTTTCAGTTGATTTTCTGGGGTTCTTTAAGTATACCATCATAACATCTGCAAAGAGTGATAGTTGTCTCCTCACTGCCCAGTTTAATCCCTTCAGTTTCTTTTTCTTCTCTAATTGCTACTGCTAGCATTTCTAGTACAATATTGAATAAAAGAAGTGATAATGGGCATCCTTGCTTCACTCCTGATCTTATTGGGATGGCTTCCAACCAGTGCAGATGATACTTGCTGATGGTTTTAATATATAATGCTTATTATTTTAAGGAATGACCCTTCTATTCCTATACTTTCTAGTGTTTTCAATAGGAATAGGTATTGTATTTTGTCAAAGGTTTTTTCTGCATCTAATGAAACAACCATGTGATTTCTGTTTTGATTATTAATATGGTCAATTATGTGGATGGTTTTCCTAATATTAAAGCATTCTTGCATTCCTGTTATAAATCCTACCTGATCATAGTGGATAATCATTGTGAGCACTTGCTGGAGTCTTTTTGCTAGTATTCTATTTAAGATTTTTGCATCTCTATTACTTAAGGAGATTGGTCTATAGTTTTCTTTCTCCATTTTTGGTCTGCCTGGCTTTGGAATTAGTACTATATTTGTGTCATAAAAGGAATTTGGTAAAACTTCTTCTTTGCTTATTTTGTCAAATAATTTGTATAGAATTGGGATTAGTTGTTCTTTAAATGTTTGATAGAATTCACTTGGGAACTCATCTGGCCCTAAGGATTTTTTCTTAGGAAGTTCCTTGATGACTTCTTCAATTTCTTTTCTGAGAGGTGATTGTTTAAGAATTCCATTTCCTCTTTTGTTAATCTGGGCAATTTATATTTTTGTAAATATTCACCCATTTCACCTAGATTGTCATATTTGTCATATAATTGAGCAAAGTAGTTCTTGATAATTGCCTTAACTTCCTCTTCATTAGAGGTGAGATTACCTTTTTCATGTTTGATACTGTTAATTTGATTTTCTTCTTTCTTTTTTTATTAGATTGACTAATACTTTATTTTATTTATTTGTTTTTTCAAAGAACTAGCTCTTAGTTTTATTTATTAGTTCAATAGTTCTTTTACTTTGAATTTTATTAATTTCTCCTTTAATTTTTAGGATTTCCAGTTTAGTTTTTATCTGGGGATTTTTAATTTGTTTCCTTTCCTCCCCCCCAAAAATTTTTAAGTTGTAAGCACAATTCATTGAACTCTGCCTTCTCTATTTTGTTGGTACAGGCACTCAGTGATATAAATTTTTCCCTGAGTACTACTTTGGCTATAACCCATAGGTTTTCATATGATGTCTCCTCATTGTCATGCCCTTTAATGAAGTTTGTAATTGTTTCTATTATTTCTTCTTTGACCCACCTGATTTGAAGAATTAGATTATTTAATTTCCAATTAATTTTAAATTTGCCTTTTCATGAACTCTTGTTAATTATAATTTTTACTGCATTATGATCTGAAAAAGTGGCATTTATTATTTCTGCTTTTCTGCATTTCGTTTGCAATATTCCTATGCCCTAGTACATGGTTGATCTTTGTATATGTACCATGTACTGCTGAGAAGAAAGTATATTCCTTTTTATCTCTGTTCAGTTTTCTACAGATATCTATTAACTCTAATTTTTCTAGCATTTTATTTACTTCCCTTGCTTCTTATTTATTTTTTTTTTTGGTTCAATTTATCTAGTTCTGAGAGGGGAAAATTAAGATCCCCCACTAGTATGGTCTTACTATCTATTTCCTCTTTGATATTCTTCAATTGTTCCTTTAGAAATCTAGATGCCATACCATTTGGTACATAAATGTTTAGTAATAATATTACTTCATTGTTTATAATACCTTTTAACAAAATGCAATTTCCTTCCTTCTCTCTTTTAATGAGATCAATTTCTACTTTGGCTTTGTCTGGTATCATGATTGCTACTCCTGCTTTTTTTACTTTAGATGATGCATAATATATTCTGCTCCAGCCTTTTACCTTGAATCTGTATGTATGACTGCCTCAAATGTGTTTATTGTAAACAACATATAGTAGGATTCTATTTTTTAATCCACTCTGCTATCAGCTTCTGTTTAATAGGTAAGTTCATCCCATTCACATTTAGTGTTTTGATTTCTGTGTATTGCCCTCCATTGTAGTATCCCCTTTAGATACTGCTCTATTCCCTTTTACCAGGGCCTTGCTCACCCAGCATGTGAAGACTGCTTCAGCTGAACAGATGGAAGAAACCAATAAGAAGGTTCAACAACTGAGATGGTGATGCAGCAAAGCACTGTGGAGTGCTTAGGGCGTGTTGGAGCACAAAAGACAACACGGCCATCCAAAGCAGCTGAGGAAGTCTCCAGGTGTAATGGCTTTTCATGCCAATGGACCCAGGCTTCCAACACTGAGAGAGTGGGACTGTCTCTGTGCATCGACTTTTCCACTTAAATCTCCTTCATGCACAAGTGTCTTTGTGCACACTCATCTATCATAGATGAAAATGCACAAAGACAATCATCATCCTCGGTTACCGAGAGACTACTACTACTATTCCCTTTTACTCTATTACTTCTCACTAGTATTTTGCTTTTTGTCACCCCCCCATAGTTCCCCCTGCCTTCTACTACCCCCCAATTCCTGTGTCTTGTTCTCCTTCTACTTCTCTGTAGGGTAAGATATAATTCTATGCTCCACTGGATATACTCATTTTTTCCCCTCTCTGAGCCAGTTACAAAGAGTAAGGTTTAAGCATTGCCGTCACCACCCTTATCCTTCCTTCTCTATATTGATTTTTCTTGCCTCTTTATGTTATATAATTTATCCCATTCTATTTCTCCCTTCCCTTTTCTCTCAATGCAACCCTCTCTTTTAGCCTTTGATTGATTTTTTACATGTCATCCATATTCATATATATCACAGCATACATACATATCATTTCATATAATCACATTACATATGTATATAATATCATATATCATCATATACATCATATTATCATAATTGACTTACTTTTACACCCTATTTCTGAGTAAATTCCTTCTATTTTCTCTAATACAGAGAACAAATTTTGAGAATTATAGAAATCCTGTTTCCATGTAGACATATAAACATTTTTACTTTAATTATTCCCTTAAATTTTCTCTTTTCTTATTTACCTTTCTGGGCTTCACTTGTGTCTTGTATTTGGCCTTCAAATTTTTTTTTGTTTAGGTCTGGCTTATTCCTCAGGAATGCTTGGAAATATTTTATCTTATTGAATGACCATTTTTTCCCATGGAAAGAGTATACTCAGTTTTGCTGGATAGGTGATGCTGGGTTGTAAACCCAAATCTTTTGCCTTCCTGAATATCATATTCCATGCCTTCTGATCCTTTAATGTAGAAGTTGATAAGTCCTGAGTGATCCTGATTGTAGCTCCATGGTATTTGAATGGTTTCTTTCTGGCTGTTTGAAATATTTTTTCCTTGGTTTGGTGACACTTGAATTTGGTTATAACATTCCTGAAGCTTGTGAATTGAAGATTTCTTTCTGGAGGTGATCTATGAATTCTTTCAATTTCAATTTTATTTTCTTGTTCAAGGATTTCTGGGAAGTTTTATTTGTTAATTTCTTGTAATATGATATCCAAAGTTTTTTCTTCATCATGGATTTCAGGTAGTTCAATAATTCTCAGATTGTCTTTCCTAGACCTGTTTTCTAGGTCAGTTGTTTTTTTTTTTCAATAAGATATTTGATGTTTGCCTCTGTTTTTTCATTCCTTTGATTCTGCTTTATTATTTCTTGATTTCTCATTAAGTAATTAGTTTCTAGATGGTCAATTCTGATTTTAAGCCCTGATTTTCCTGTCAGTTTTTGGTTCTTTTTCAATTGGTCCATTTCTTCTTGCATAACTTAATTTCTCTTCCCCACTTTTCCTCTACCTTTACTAATTGATTTCTGAAGTCTTTTTTGAGCTCTTCCAGATTCTGTGTCCAATCCATATTTTTCTTTTGGCCTTTGGGTGTGTTTCCTTTGCTTTTGCTGTCCCCTTCTGTGTCTGCACCTTGTTCTTTGTCTCCATAAAAAATCCTTTGAGTTAGGTGCTTTTTTGATTGTTTGCTCATATTTCCTATCTAAGTATAGGTAGTCTCTGTTTTCTGGGGAGTTGGGGTACCCTATTAAACTTTAGTCCTTTCTTGATATTATTTTCAGGTTATTTTCTGGGTTGTTACTAATATACCAGACAGTCTGAGGGCTGAGAGCTCTGAGATTTCCCTCCCCCTGTTGATTCAATTGACCCTTGAGATGCTATTAGCTTAAAGACTTCCCTCAGGCTTGGGTGTAAGCTTTAGATCTTAGTCTGAACTTGATTAGGTCAGATGCTGACCAGATTCTAGCCCCAGGCTTAGGCTCAGGTTTTTGGTCTCAAGGTGTTCTTGATTCAATCAGATACACCCTTGATTGTTCTATCCTGGAGCGCCACCCTTAGCTTCCACTCAGGGAAGCTCCCCCTGAAAACTGTGTTCTCACCCCAAAACATGGATTATGTTCTCATCCCAAGGCCAGACTTGGGTCCCTGGCTTCACTCTGGACCCATGTGGATTGGCCCCCTTTGGCCCAGTTTTCCCTGGGCTGGGATTTTGGACTTCTCTACAGGTTTGAAATTTCAAGGGGTATTAGTTGGTTTAGACCTCTTTTTGCCTGGCAGGTTCTCAGGGTCTGAATTAACTTGAGCTTAAATTCAGAACCTGTGAGAGCATATTTGTAGGGTGTTGGGGGTATGTGGTTTGCTCTTGGTTTGCTCTTCACTTGCTGCTTTGCCTCCTGCTAGCTCTGCTTCCCTCTCACCTCAGTTGTGCAGATGATCTCTGCCTACCTTTTGGGTATTTCTTTTTTTGAAGGTTATTTTCCTCTGTCTCTGTTGGCTCTTTCACTCCTGTATTCATTTTGTGGTGATATTTCACACTTGGTTGGAGAGGATTTTTGTGGTTAAATGGAGCACCAATGCCCTAGTTACCACTCCATCTTGGCTCTATCCCTGGAAGTCCAAGGGAGTTTTTTTTAATAGAGTGATATTCTAGAGTCAAAAAACCCAAGTTCAAATTTTGATGCTCCTGTTTACTACTTCTGTGAACTTGGGTAAGTCATAATCCCCCTGGGCTTGTTTAGTCTTCTATAAAATATAGGGACCAGATTAAATGGTTTCTCAAGTTTCTTCCAGCCCTTGAGCAATTATTCTATAAACAACATGATCAGTGTATTTTTTTAGAATGGTCGGTATGGCAGTCATTCAGGACATATTAGAGAGAGAAGGAGATTCACATTGGGGAATACTAGCTTGGAGTCCATAATATTCAGTTATCTTCAAAAAAGTATAATTTAGGCATTATAAAATAAGTGACATTTATATATCCTCTCATATATAAAAGCTCCCATAATTCTTACAGCACTTTTTGCAAATGAGGAAACTGAGACAAAATTTGTTGACAAAAAGAAACTGAACCAAAGATTTTTAGCAAAATTTGATGATTAAATTAATTTTTAATTTTTCATTTAATTTGATGTTTAATTTGGCTCTTTGTTTTCATTTATTTTTTTAATTTATTTAGTCAATTTAGAACATTTTTGTTTTCCTTTCCTCTAAATTTTTTGTATATAATAAAAGTGGATCTCTTAGAAGGACATTTACCCTGGCCTGATGACAATACCTTTGGTACAATTCTTTTTAAAAACCAAAGTACATTAGTACTTTGTAAGTACTAAGTAAGTACAGAAGCAGCATTTAAAAAAAAAAAGTAGATCTCTTCTGACTTTTTTCTCATGGCTCTTTTCACCATTTTGCATCACTTCTCTTAAGAATGAATTCTCTAGAGCAACAGGAACAGAGAGAAAGGCATGGGCACCTAAATCATTTTGAAGGAAGACTTGGGGACTCAGTGGATATCAGGATTAGAGAGAGATGAGTTGAAGATAACTAAAATTTCAAGTCTGGATGTCTAGAAAAATGAAAGTATCACTCAAAAAGATCTGGAAGTGGGAGAAAAGGCATTTTTTCCCAAGGGAAAGGTTGAGTTTAATTGGGGATATTTTCAGCTTAAGGGAATTATGGAAGTGATAAGTAGGCAGCTGGACACCCAAACTGGAGCCCAAGTAAGAACATACATTACTAGGGATAGACGCAGATTTGGGAGACAACAGTTCAAAGACAACAGTTGAAAGATCAACAAGAATTGAGCTCTTTTAGTGACAGAGAGAGAAAGAGAAAGAGAGAGAAAGAGAGAGAGAGAGAGAGAGAGAGAGAGAGAGAGAGAGAGAGAGAGAGAGAGAGAGAGAGAGAGAGAGAGAGAGAATCAAAAAGAAGGAGTGAGAGACAAGAAATTGCATTTAAAGAAAATCTCCAGGAAGAGTATGGGAAGAAAGCTATGAAAGTATCTATTGAAGAGAAAAAAGAACAAAAATCTCATAATATCCCAGAAGGAAAGGGAGAGGAGTTGAAAGAAAATGGGGTATGTGACCAACAGCATCAATGGAGTAGAAAGGTTAAGGAGGATGGGGACAGAGAAGAGACCCTTGGATTTCTCAATCCCTCCTCATCACACCCGGCAAAACCAGATTTCTTCCCTGAATGCAGGACTAGATTTAAGGTTATGGACGATGGCTGCACCAGATTAGCTCTGGAATTGAACCATGTAATTCTTGGGACTCCCTCTGACTTCCCTCTGCCATTGAAAACAATATCCCCCATTCATCAAGGAACGTGCAAATATCTTGAAGACCCGATCAGAGTTGAAACGAAATTGCTGTGTTGCTGTAATGATGTAATTGTGCAGTGATAAATCCTGCTGGCAGTTCATATGGGAATTGACATATCAAAAGAGTGCCTTTAAAACCATATAAAAATCTCATCAAACACAGCATGACATCTGATGGCTAAATATGACATTGTTTTCCTTTACACTGAGCTTTCTGTCTAAAATAAAAGTGGATCTCTTAGGAGAACATTCATCCTGCGCCTGCCGACTGTGTCTTTCATGCAATTGTCTGTAGGGAGCTCACAAGTTGGTGTGAGCAGCAATTTCAGTAAGAGCTTGCTGCTGAGCTGGCTTATAAGCTCCTCCATTAGCTGTGGGACTTCACGTTGGGGCTGCCCATTCCCTTTATTCAGCTTTTTCCATCTCTGATCATTTTCTCTGCCTCTACTATTAGAGACCGCACTCTGGGCAGAAAGCCACAGAGGTCAAGGAAATATAACAGTGGTGGCTTTATTTATTTATTATTTATAGCACTTGAAATGCCTCTTAATTGAGTCTTCTGGGTGACTTGAAAGGACATAGGTTGAAGAAACTCACTGGGTGACTTTAACGTGCATATCTTTCCTGACAAGAAGAGTGGCCAAGCTATTCATTTGCCTTCCATGGAGGGAAGAAGAAGGGCAGAAGACATCTGGGAAGAAGCAACGCATCTGTAAGAGATCAAAGAGAGCAGACAGGACCAAATGGAAAGTTAGTTTCTTGTCAGTTGGAATTACGTACTCTCTTGTTCCACATGGCAGAGTGGAGTCCCATTTGCTCAGAGCTCATAACCCAAAACGACCTTGTGGTGTTGGCCTCTCTGTGTGCCCAGGGAAGTAGGATGAAAGCAGCAAAGATCTGGTTCAGTGTTTCCCAGAGGAAGCCATGCCCCTGCTCACTCCTCTTGACTCAGCTGTCTTGCTGTGAGCTAGTTGATTATGACACTCAACTCAGAAACAGGAAGGGAAGCTTTTTGCAAGGGCCCTGGAGAGGACCTGCCCAGAGTGGACTTCATCACAGGCTTGATGCCCTAGAGCAGTGTAGGCGAACTTATGGAACATATGCCAGAAGGAGCACTCAGGGCCTTCTCTGTGGGCACGCATGCCATTGCCCTTGCCCCAGCACAGAGTTTGCCAGAGTTCATTACTAGAAAGCCAGTGGGGCTGAGCTGTTTGCCTCCCCATCTCCATGCACCCGAGTCACCCACATCTCTGCTCAGCAGCCCAATGAAAGTGCTTCTTCCCTCCCCTGTCTGGGGTAAGGGGTGTGGGTAGCTCACATATGGCATGTGTAAATTAAAATTTATTCTTAATAATATATTTGAGATTGATTAATGATCATTAGAAATAAAGGAATAAAGAAGATACAAAATAAAGACCACATGCTCATGGCTGATTAAACATTTCAAAATCCCCACTCACCACCGCCATGCTTGACGCCAGGGCCAAAAAAAAGGCGGGGACCCTTCACATCCTTGCCTAATATCCCCTGTCTACAGGAAGTATGTAATGACAGGAAGTCAGTGGGCTCCCGGGAAATATAGTTTGGTTTTTTTTAGAGTAACATGTTCAATAATACACATGAGGGTTGCAGTTTAGGCACTTGGTCTCTAAAATATTTGCCATTACTGCCCTAGAGGTTCTCACAGAAAATGGGGATGAAAATATTTATTCTTTTCTCCCTCACAAGACTTTTGTGTAGGGTTAGAGGAGATCCTGTATAGGAAAAGTTTTAAAATAGGCAGAAGCAGTTGCAAAAGGGAGTCAGGGTTAGAGAGTAGAGTAGGGATAGGAATAGAAATAACATTAGTCTAGGAGTTAAAGGAAATCTGTTTGAATCAATACTGTGTATTGGTTCTAAGGCAGAAGAGCAGTCAGGGTCAGGCAATGTGGATTAAGTGACTTGGGTGTCCCTCATGCCTGGAATGCTCTTCCTCTTTGTTTCTGCCTCTTGACTTCTTTCAAATGCTAGCTAAAATCATTCTGTAAGAAGCTTTTCTAGGTCTCCCTTAATGTTAATGCCTTCCCTCTGGTCATTATCTTCAGTTTTTCCTGTGTATGTAAAATGGGGGTAATGATAGCACCTACCTCCCAGAGTTGTAATGAGGACAAAAGATAATATCAGAAAGCACTTAGCATAGTGCCTGACATACATGGTAGGCTTTTAATAAATACTTGATGACTTGACTTGACTTTATACCTGAGCAGAGCAGACTTCATCCACATCGCTAGATATGGGATCGGGACAATCGGGACATGTGCCGGTCTCCAGCAACTCTCTCAGAGTTCCTGTCTCTCCTTCAACTGAATTGGTCTGAGCTGCCAAAAAACGAGCTCGGTAAGGAAGACAGTTTTGTCACAGCTTCAAAATTTCTAGGCATTATTCTACCCAACAGTCTTGTTTTAACTCGTGTTGGCATCTTTTGCAGGACAAACAGGCATCATCATTGTCACCCCCCTCCTAGAAGATAGCAGCTCGTATTTATAAAGTGTTCCATAGATGGATTCAGTCCTGGAGATACTGTCTCCTCTTTTGGCACCACCATGTGATTTGCTTTTCCTAATTTGCAGAGGAAACTTTCAGATATATTATCTCTTTTGAGTCTTGGTATTGCAATTATTATTATTTCCATTGTACAAATGAAAAAACTGAGGCTTAGAGAAAATTAAAGGAGCTTTGCCTCACAATGAGGGAATCTGTTTTAGGGCTAACTCTGACACTTCATTGCTGGGTCCTTGGGCAAATCCCTTAAGCTCTCTGAGTCTGGAATGAGATGAAGATGGTTCCTTCTAGCTCTGAAATAAGGGGATCTATGCTTTACTATTTGCTCCAAACCCCACTGTAAATAAGAGGCAAAGCTAGAATACTAGAACAAGAAACCAGTTTAGTGTTCTCCAAATTCCTACTTTTGCACTTTTCCACTTGCAAAAAGGGAATCCCCTTTGGAGATCCTCTCTCCTTTCTTGGTGCCATGTGATCTGCTTGGCCTATGTTGTAGCAAAAGTTCAATCCTGGTTGTCCCATGAAAGAAATCAGATTCGACAGCTCAATTCTTCCATGCAGCTTTAATAATGAGAGTGTCTTTTTATCACTTGAAACTATTAGGGGAGAGAAAATATCTTCATTCTTTCATTGGTGGAATCCAAAACACTAGTCCCACAGTCCATCATCTTTCTCACAAGTAATTACCCGTCACCTAAAAAGGACCTATGCCCCTAGACATGGGGCTGAGAGCTACTCAGCTACTGTTGGAATTCTGAAGCCCAGGGAAAATTCATTCTGGGGAAAGCAGTGGTTGCAGGGGATAGTTAAGTATAATTAACCCTGGACAACCACTCAGAGGGTAGCAATTTGGCAGATTAATGAGCACAACAAGGAGGCGGTAGAGATTTAAGCCCTTTGTTGCAGAAGGAAGATTCTCAGGGCTATGCCACAGGGACCTTCAAGGAACTCTAAGGTAAGACTCTGGGGCTGTAATCTGGGAGGAAGTACACAGCCTAAATGTTGGTATTCTGTAAAAAAGTCCCACCAACCTCCCCTGCTTACAGTGCTGCCACTCTCAGAATTATAAAAAACGAAACAGACTTTATCCATCAGGAACTTAATGTCTATTCAGAGATCAATTGAAAGCAGGACAAAGGAGCTAGAACCAATTCCCATGGTACAGAAACACTCAAAATGGTGCTACTGGCTGCCAGATTTGTAGTATCTCTCTCTCTCTCTCTCTCTCTCTCTCTCTCTCTCTCTCTCTCTCTCTCTCTGTCTCTCTGTCTCTCTGTCTCTCTGTCTCTCTGTCTCTCTGTCTCTCTGTCTCTCTGTCTCTCTGTCTCTCTGTCTCTCTGTCTCTCTGTCTCTCTCTGTCTCTCTCTGTCTCTCTCTGTCTCTCTCTGTCTCTCTCTGTCTCTGTCTCTGTCTCTGTCTCTCTCTCTCTCTCTGTCTCTGTCTCTGTCTCTGTCTCTCTCTGTCTCTGTCTCTGTCTCTGTCTCTGTCTCTGTCTCTGTCTCTGTCTCTGTCTCTGTCTCTCTCTCTCTCTCTGTCTCTCTCTCTCTCTCTGTCTCTCTCTCTCTCTCTGTCTCTCTCTCTCTGTCTCTCTCTCTCTGTCTGTCTCTCTCTGTCTCTGTCTCTGTCTCTGTCTCTCTCTCTCTCTCTCTCTCCCTCCCCACCCCTTCCTTATTCTGGAAGATATGAACTCAATTTTTGGTAATATTAACTATTGATAAAATAAACTAAAAGATACCAGAAAAAATGAACAAACAAACAAACAAAAAAAACCACATTGGCTTATCCAAATGAATAAAGAGTACTTGAGGCAAGGTGGCATGACCAAAGAAATAAAATATAAAAGATAAACTGCATATAGAATTCATGGGGATGAGTTCATTTTATGAAGTAGTGATAAAATGGTTGGGGAAGGGCAAGGAAAGGGTGGGATCTCTGTAGTTAGGATTTGGACAGAAGAAATGGCTCCTTCTCTCCATCAAAGTACTTTCTTCTGTAGTTCAGTAGGGATTGGTGATGAAAAAGAAAAGAACCACAGTTTCAATTAGTCAAATTGAACAGTTCACAGTTCAGTTTGAATCACCAGTTTGTAGTTCAGCCTTGTTTTTCAGAATTGTTGAAAATGTGAAAGTCTCAAATGAAATCACTCCCTAAGCTCTAGTCCTTTTCCCTCAGATATCTTTCTCATGTATCCTATTCTTGCATTTTAAACAATCCTCTTGTGGCAGTTTTACCTTTTCAACCCCATCTTTTGTCCCAAATATTTTTGTGAGCCTCAGATTGAGAATTCACACCAAAAACCATTTCAGACATTAAACTGGCAATTTCCACTTGTAAGAGGGTTTCCAAGCTCATAGTTTCATAGGTACAATTCAGAATAATCATGCCATTGCTGGGGTGGGCCAAGAGAATCCTATAAAATTGTAATAAGTGAAAATAAGACCATATTTAACAATACTTGAATGAAACCCAGTTTGTAACAGGACTGCCTTTCTTTAGGAGCCCCTTAATGACGTTTAAAGGAAAGTGTAATCAATCTGAAAATATTTTGTTGGCGAGACAATCCATTTGGCATGAATTTTCAGGGAAATAGTCTTGGTGTTTTAGTTTAGGTATTTGGTGTTGCCAAAGGATAAGGCTAGAGGATTCAGAAGGGGTATTGCCTATTCCTGCCTGAAGCTAGAATGGTACTTTGATGATGTGTATAGAAAGTTCAGGACATTTTGGTTTTGTAACTTCATGCTTTGACAATGAGGGAATGTGCCTTTAAAACAAAAACATATAGAAGCTTATTCAATTCAACAAATATTTATTAAATGCCTGCTAAAAGTATGGCAGTGTTCTAGACTCTGAGATTACAAGTGCAAAAATAAATGAGTCCCTAACCTCAAAAAAGGTTTCATCCTAGAAGGGGAATACAATATTCACACAAATAATTAAAGATGTGCAAAGTTAAAACAAAGTAATTTGGGGGAAAGGGAATACTAACCATTAGGAAAATCAAGAAAGTTTCATGTGGGGGTAACGTTTGTTATTGGCCCTTGATTAGAGTTTGGTATTCCAAATATCTGAATTTGAGTTTTGTTCTTCAAAAGGACAGCATCCTAGGTTCTCACCATCTTTTACTTAGACTATTTTGATAGTTTTCTAATTGTTCTCCATCCTCAAGCCTCTCCCTCTACTTCAATTCATCCTCCATCGAGTTGTCAAATGATTTTCCTAAAGTATGTAAAAAAATGAAGTTCTCTGGCGGCTGTATATATATACATATATGTATATATATATATACTCAAGAAAATATATATGCTCAAGAAAATCTAACAGTCCAGTGAACTTCCCCCGTGATTTGAACAGATGCCAAATAATATGAGCCAGGCAAAAAATGGGGCCCAAGAGAAAGGCATAAGCATGAGCAGCTAGGAAGCTAGGCTCTGCAAGAAAGAGTGAGAGCATGGTCAGAAGAGAGGGGTAAAAGAGAATAACATCTCTTCCAATCTCTTCCCAGGATATCTTTGATTGGAAAACAGTCACTGAGAAGGTGGGCTAAGAGACCTCAGACCAAGAGGCAGGTCTCAAAAAGATACCAACCTGCTTTTTCCTCCTCACCTCTTGGCTGGACCACCATATTTTCCAACATGGCAGATGGAGCTGACTGACTTCATTTCCTAAGAGAATTCTTTTTAACAGATAAATAAGGTACAGGTCTCCATTCTGCCTATAACAAAACTCAACCCCATAAGATGCCCCTAACCCTGTTATCTTTAACAAAGACAAAAGATCTAGACAAAAGAAAGAAGGACTCAACCCAATTTCACAGCCTAGGAAAGAGACTATTTGTAGATTTAAATCAAACTCTTCACAGTCAAAAGGGGAAACCATTTCACAATTCAATATTAATTTTCCTAATGTATAGGCCCTACCATGTTACCTCCCTCCTCAATAAACTCTAGCGACTCCCTATTACCATTAAAACAAAATATAAACACATCTGTTTGGCATTTAAAGTTCTTCACAATCTGGCCCATTACTATCTTTCTAGTTTTCTTGATAGTGATATCACTCCATTCCATGTACTCTATGGTTCAGCCACACTAGCCTACTATTGTGTTGGAGCAGTGTTCCATCTCCCCTCTCTGGACTTTTTGCACTGGCTGTCCTCCATGCCTGAGATACTATTCCTTCTCATTTCTATCTTTCAGAATCCCCATTTCTCAGTTCCCTCAGCTACTAGTGCCTTGCTCTCTCCTTAGCTGCTCGGTACACATCTTGTCTATTTGTTTATATATTACTTTCCCCATTAATATGCAAACTTCCTGGTAGTGAGGATTGGTTTTGCTTTTTCTTTGTATCCCCAGTGGAAAAGAAAAATAAATACTGGGAAGCAATTTTCTGAGCCAGAGTTTATTGTTAGATCAGTAAATCATTGTGTCAAAGACAAAGACACACCCAGTAGTATTGTCTCAAACCCAGAGATAAAGCAATGACAAGTATTTACAGTCTATGCAAAAGATCAGATTATATAAACTGCCCACATAAAGAGGGTGTCAACTGAATGTGTCTTGGGATGGGGGTGGGGAGGGCAATCAGAGTTTCATCTTCTAGAAGATTTCCTTCTTCAAGAAAGTAAAGTTTTCTTATTCTTTGGCCAGTTACATGACCTCTGTTCCATACATGGCTATGGTTTTAATTGTACAGTTGTCCTAAAATCCAGAGTTTGAAAATCTTTTGGAGGAATTTTAGGGGAAAAGACTTGCCAGTGCTTTGAATATGGAAGGTAAATTTGTTTGAAGAGGGTGCCATGGAGATGCCTGCAGAAACCCCACACTGCATCAAGAGATCCAGAATGAACTGAATTGAATGGGGCTGGATGTATTTATTCTAAATGCAAAATCTTATGCCAAAGGGGAATGCCCCCAATTGGATTTTTTTTGTCAATATGTCTATTAATTATTATTTTGTTTTCTTTCTTTTTTATTTCCTTCTTGTTCCCAGGTTGCTGTAATTTCCCTTTAGAAAGGGCAATGTTTTATACACCTTTAGTGGGAGAATCCTTAGAGATATATGTTGGTTATCTGAAATGATTCATTAGGGAGACTAGGCATGTTAATCTCCCAAGACCCTCAACTGAAGAGATTTCAACATGCTTGTCTCCCAATAGGATCACTGGGGGGATTATGAAAAGGAAATTTGTATTTTGATTTGATCAGAGATTTAGACTTCCCTTCCATTTGTTTTGAATTTGGGTCAATCAGCAGCCACGTAATTGATCTCACAAGTACTGCTTCTCTGGGTGGTGCCAAGCTAATTGAGGAATTGTGATTGGTTCCTGGAGGGTGATGTAGGAGAGCTAGTGGGTGAAGGGAAATGGCTTATAAGGTGAGACCTGGCAAGAAGCAGAGGGGGGTTGTTTCTGAGGCTGAGATTTAGAGACAGACTCTGGGATGTTAGGCTAGGTAATTATTTACCTCCTTTCTATATTTCTCTTTTATTATCTTCATTTTACTATAACAAAGCTATTAGAGCTATTAACAGTCTTGTGACTTAAGGGTTAATTTCTATAAATGACAGCCACAACATTTTTTTACTCTTATAATTTAGTCAAACCCATTCTAACCATTACACATGGTAATAGCCAAGGTCACTCTGTAGCTTCAAAGTCAACTGAGATGTCATGAAGCTGGACACATTCCAGGATGCTGACAGTATGTGTTCAACTTGCCTGGCACTACAAGGGATTTTCCTTGTTATTTTGCTCACAATGTGAATATTGATTACTTTATCTCATATATAATTTTTCAATCAACAATTGGGATTTTTACTTACTATTAAATCTATTGTAACAATTGATCATTATAATTGTAAAAAGGAATTCTTTTAATTTCTTTAATTTAATGGGGGACCTGGAGGTCCTCTTACCATAGAGATGTGTAGGGATTAATCAGCCTACAGCGATAGGAAGTAGGAACTGGGGAGTCCCCTGCTGGGCCAGTGTCAGTTGCAGACTGTCAGTTGCTGACAGGCAAGTCAGTTGCTGACAATTGGTGAGTCAGTTGCTGCCAGTTAGGGCCAGCAGTTGCAGGGAAGTTGGCTGCTGGGTGTGAGTTGGTCTTTGGGGATTGGTTGCTGGTAGTGTGGGTTGGTGTTTAGTTGCTGGAATATAAAGGCGGGCCTGAGCTTACTGAGAGTGCTTTTGGCTTTTTGCCTCTGGGATCTCTAGAGAGCAGGAGATCTGTCTCTGAGGCAAGGATCTGCTGTCAGTTGGCTACTGACGGGCGGCTATAGAAAACTGATCGAAGGAGTAAGTGGTGGCTATTCATTATTTTAGGAAGTTAGGTATTTAGTGAATAATTTATAGATAGAGTAGGTTAGATTAGGCCTGGGCTATCAGGCAGAAGAAACTGTCCTCAGAAGACAGTTACAGGGAGTATTAGGAATTTTAGGTGGTATAAGGAATTTTAGGTATATTTATAGGGTATAAAATTAGTAATCTCTTTGCGCTTTTCTATCTTTCCCTCCTTTACTATATTCTTTTACTATCTCTATTTTAGTTAAACTAAATTGTTCATTGTTTAAAAGCTGCTAGAAGTTTTCTTTTCTCTGGTTTAAAGGGATAATATTAATTTACAACTCTACTATATTCTCATTAAAACTTAAATTATTAAAAGCTGCTCTCTTATTTTGTCAAAACCCCTATTTTAACCCTTATATAATACAATCTAAGATTACATACAGAATATAGAGTTCAAAAAAGGCATAAAATAATGACTATAAACTGATTAAAGTTGTTTATTAGGTTATCCTTTACATCATTAATATACATAATGTTTGGTATAAAGTAATCACTTAATAAACGCTTATCAATTTATTTGTTGAAACTAGTCCTCAAGAGACTGAATATTCAAAGAATAAAATAATACTAGTTTTTTTCAAACCATTTGGGGAGCTCCTCTCAGAGAGTTTCCTTTGATTATTGTAACATATTCAACTCCAGTGAGTTCCAATGGAAGTACCAACATGCTTGGGCATATCTTCCATCTTCATTAGTGGCAAATCTTTATCCTTCAAGAGTAGATTTTTCAGAAGTAATTTGGCCATTCAGATCCTAGTCTGGTGATGGGGAAAGGGGAAAAGGATTGATCAAGCCAGTCAATATAATTTTTGTGCAAAAACAAACTATGCCTATTAAGTACTTGAACTTGTTTTCTTATATAGCTTTCCCTGAAGAAAATTTCCAAAGCAGAGTTTTTTAAACGTTTTAAGCAATGACATCAGTCCTGGAACAAGTGTACAACCTAGCCAGGGGGTTATTTGGAGGGACAACACTCATTCAGATGTCTAAATTCTGGCATGTTTATTTAATACATATAGATGTTCTCATTAGACTCATATTTCATTGTAAGAAGACAACTCATCCCCATCATTCCCCACCCCCTATTTTTCTCAGTCTTTATTTTTTGTCTTATTACTTTTGGGCTTTACAGAAGAGTAATTTGCTACTATATTGCCCTCATAAACCACTCCTTGAAATAAAGAAAAATATTTAAACTAAGCCAACCAACACAGTGCTTTTGTATATAATATCGCCCACCTGGAGTCTCCTATCTCTTTATCAAGGGTTCAGTCACATGCTTTTAAGTAAAGGAAGTCACAGAACTCAAAGGTTTCAAACTCCAGTTTGTCAGCTTGGAGGCTGACTTCTCCTTAGGTAGTCATGGATAGAGCACCAAGCAGCGAATCAGGAAGCCCCAAGTTCAAATGTGACCTTGGTCACTTCTGAGCTGAGGGACCCTAGTTGTTTAATCTGTCTCAGTTCTCTCATCTTGAAAATGGGATAATAATAAAAATGGGGTAATTGTTTTTAAACCCTTACCCTCCCTCTTGGAGTCAATACTGTGTATTGGCTCCAAGGCAGAAGAGTGGTAAGGGCTAGGCAATGGGGGTCAAGTGACTTGCCCAGGGTCACACAGCTGGGAAGTATCTGAGGTCAAATTTGAACCCAGTACCTCTTGTCTCTTGGACTGGCTCTCAATTCACTGAGTCACCCAGCTGCCCTCTAAAAATGGGGTAAAAATCTCTGATAGGAGGTGGATAACTTGCTTCATTTTTTAATCTTCAGCAATCATGGCTTTTTGTGGTATCAATTAGAGTTCTAAAGTTGGTCCAAATAGTTTTTCTTCATAATGTTTTAATCATTATATATGCTGTTCCCCTGGTTCTGTTCACTTCACTCTGCATCAGTTTATAAAGATATGAGCATTTTCTTCTGAAAAAAAAATGGGGTAAAAATAAAAAACCCTGCCTCCCAAGGCAGGCATTCTTATAAGGATTAAATGAGATAATAGTTGTAAAGCACTTAGCAGGTCACCTTTGATTTTCTTCATCAGTAAAATGGGGGAATAAAAAATAAAAGTCACTTTGCTGGACTTAACTGACTTTTATATTAAAACATTTTGCAGAGTGTTTTGCAGGAATATCAAGTGCCTTCTAAATGCTAAATATTAATTGCATTCCTTTTAGTTGAGGAAATTGAGGCACAGACAATTTTAACCTAAGGGTAACATTGGAAAGTAAGTGATGCAGGGAGAGGAGAGCAAAATTCTTTTGATCCAGGGCCATTCTCCCTGATGCTAAGCTAATTAATTCTTTGAGCTTCTCAAAAGCCAAGTATGACATAAAATGACATTTACTCAGTTGCCATTATCTGTTTTACAGTCATTGAGCAGAAGCTGAATATTTGCTTTTTCTTCTGTGGTTCTCCCAGTGTGCTCCATATTATCAGAGCTCATTGCTGGCAAGGATTTGAGAAAGCATCCTGCCTGGGAGCCTGGAGGGTCCTGGTTCTCCTTTAAAGGCTCTTCTCAGGGGCCTTGCTGAGTCCACTCAACACTTTCACAATTTAAGATACTCTTTCAGAGACACAGGGTGGGGCTGCATTAGAGCCAGCTCAGACTGGCTGGTGAGTCAAGTTATCAAAGTAAGGATTTATGCCCTGGAATCAGGAAAACTGTAAATCAGGACTTGAGGCATCCTTTTGTTGACTGTCGAGACATAAGAAAGTAATGGAGGAAATGTTAATAATGCAGACTAAATTTAAAAGGGTGTTGTTCATGTTTTTCCCCCTTTCAAGATATGGTTGTTAAATATTCCAGCATGCCCCAGTAGTTGGCATGGCAGTTGGTACTTTGGCCCTAGAACTCATGAAGCTCCTCATCTCCAAAGGGCTTGTATTGACATGTGACAGCATGGAGCAATGGAGAATGATGAATGTAAAGATAGGGAACTTGTGGAATCACCACTGAACCCTTAGTCAGAGAACCTGAGTTTGAATCCTGCTTCTGCTATTCACTTCCTCTGTGTCCTTGAACCAGTCACCTAATTTTTCTAGGTTTTTCTAGGTTTCAGTTTCCTAATCTATAAAATGAAAAAGTTGGACTAAATAACCTCTGAGACATTTTCCAGCTCTAGATCTTTGAGCTTAAGAATCTGAGACATTTCCTTCCTTCCTTCCTTCCTTCCTTCCTTCCTTCCTTCCTTCCTTCCTTCCTTCCTTCCTTCCTTCCTTCCTTCCTTCCTTCCTTCCTTCCTTCCTTCCTTCCTTCCTTCCTTCCTTCCTTCCTTCCTTCCTTCCTCTCTTTCTCTCTAATTATCTACCAGGTTAAGTTGCCATAATAGAAAGAATTTTTGCCTTGGAGCAGAAGACCTATATTTGAGTCCATTTTATGCCATTGACTATCTGTATAGACCTTAAGCAAATAATTTAACCTGAATTTGACTTTTCACATCTAGAAAATGAATGTAATCATACTTTCACTCACTATATATGTCATGGATTATTTTAGGGATCAAACAATTTAATGCTTCCTTATACTTATTATCTGTGTGATCTTGGGTAAATCACATCCCTGACCTCAGTTTCTTTATTTGTAAAATGAAGAAGTTAGAGGAGATAGGCTCTAAGGTTCCTTAAAGGTCTCGGTCTATGACTTGGAAAGGGGCATATAAAGGAAACTTGTATTATAGGACCAATATCTACCAAAGTTCCACCCAACTTCTCTCTACAATGGGTTAGGGCAGCATTTGCAAAGTATCAGCACACATGCCCAGCCAGCACTCAGGGAGCTCTCTGTTCCCTCTCTTCCCAGCACCCAAGGACAGTTTTTGCATGTCCCACCCCTCTGTACAGTCACCCAAAGCAAGCACTTTCTTCCTCAGCTCTCTCAGGTAATGGGGGTAGGACTTACAAACAACTTGAATTTGCCCTATAGGCATTCAAACTTGAAAACCTTCACCAATGCTGGGTTAGGGTATTTCCCTGAAAGGAGATCAAAGTGTCCCAAGTACTTGAAAGTCCCAGAGGACTGAGGTTCAAGCTGCCCCTCTCTTGATGCAAATTGCATTGACTTGACTTCCTGCTCATAAAATATGTTGTTCACTCACATGGCTGTCAGGGCTCTTCAGACTTGATGAATGTCCCCCAAAACCCCACAAGTCCTTATACCTGCCCCAATGACCAAACTTGTTTTCATATGGAGGTAAGAGGAACTGTGTCTACCAAAGCCACATGCTGGTGTCTCCTCCTTGATCCTTCTGACTGTTATGGGTAAATGTGTCCAAATTGGATCTGGTTCTGGTTCTCCTGATCCCTCCTGCTCCTTTCTAGTCAGTACAGTAAATACGCTTATAAGTAGCTAGTAGAAAGGGGCAGTAGCAGGAAATAAGATCACAGAGAAGAAGCTGGAAGTTACAAACAAATTATCCCAAGATCAAAGGAGCATAACTTACAAACTGTATTATATATTAAACAAAATCCACAGCCTGGTAATATGTGCCAAATCACAGGAAACTATCTAGGGACTGCTTTGGTCCTATGACCAGTAAATTCCAGACAAAACCCAGACCTCTAGTTCCAGACCAGCAGAACATCAAAAAGGTGCTGATAACTTTGGGATGATAACTTGGAAACTTTATTGATAACTTTGAGATTATTGGATATGTTAGTGAACTAACCCCAAAGTGTCACAGATAGGAGTTGGTCTGTTTTTTTAAAAAAATGATAAAAATAAAAATGAGACTTTAAAATCCTGCCTCCTCCCCATTGGGTCCATGCTCCTGGAAAGGTTTCAACTCTAATCTATGGTTATGCAATTGAATTCCTCTGCCTTTCCTCTTCCCCATTCTCTTCCCTGATCTGCTATCCTTTGCCTTCCCATTCCATTTCCATGCCATCATCTGCCTCTTCACTGTTTATCTCTTCCTTTTTGTATTTTCTGTCCCTTCTCTGAGTTTAATTAAAGTGTGATTGCTACCCCATTTCCTCCCACCATTTGTGGTCTTCCCTGGAGAATATATGAAGAACCAGGTATGCCTGCTCCTATTTCATAATTTCACAAAATGAATGGTCAGCTCAAATAAATCTCTTTTTGTTAACTGTAGGATAATCTATGAGTGTCTCATCTTGTCCTAACTTTGGACCTGAACTAACAAGGTATCAGATTGAATCATGCCAGTTTGATCCTGATCTGGTTGAAACTTTATGGTGCAGGAGCAGCTAAGTGGCTTGGTGGAAAAGTGGGAAGTCCTGGATTCAAATCTACCCTCAGACAGTTCCTAATTATGTAACCCTGGGAAAATCATGTAACTCCAATTGCTTAGTCCTTATCTCCCTTCTACCTGGGAGCCTAGATTGAGTATTGATTCTAAGACAAAAAGGTAAGGGCCTTATAAACAACAAAGAAACTGTGGGATGGACATAAGGGTCAGAGAGGAGGCCATAAGCTTTGTGGAACTCATTATCTGAGACCCAGAGGAGTTCACAGATAAAGAAGAGTGAATATTGTGAATTTTGGATTTACTCCACCCTGCTTAGTCTTTAGAATTCTAGCAACCAGGAATGTGTACACCCCCACTTAAGGATTGACTGTGGGAGAGGATGGCCTATGACCAGCATGTGCTAGCAAGCGACAAATTAGAAACAACTGACTGACCTCCTGGGATGTCCTAAGCCAAGCTTAAGCTACCATTGGTACATGTGAGACACAGGAAGTGATGTAAAGAATTGTCTATATATTTTGTATCACTTCCTGTGAGCACTCTCCCTGCAGCGTTGGGAGCTCTTGGCAGCATTTTGGCAGCTTGTGATGTTTCGTTCTATAGTGTGGTTTAGGTGAGGCATCTTCCCTCAGTGACCTTGGTGAGCAATAAAGCTGATTCCTCCTTTCCTTTACCTCCTGAAGGCGCTATCCTCCGAGGAGGCCCCTCATCTTGGAGGAGGCCTCATGGCTGGAAGTTGAGCTAGATTTGATCTTGTGAGAAGGTCCCTTGGCTGAGGCCTCTGAACTTCCCTTGGCTTGGGCTAGGCCGGAGAAAATCTTATACCTTTACCCTCTTCTCCTTCTTAATTTCTTCCTTCTATTGTAATTAAACCACCATAAAATCCCAAACTGACTTGAATATTTTATTGGGATTGAATTTAAATCCCTGGTGACCACTAATATAATATATTCCCTTAACAACCCTAAATTTTACCCCTAACAATGGAGCCGAAGCATAACTCGGGGGAAATTTAGATCCTTTCTTTGCCCAAGCAAAGGTTAGAAAGCTTGTCTTTGAAGATGAGCAAACAAAATGAAGCTGCAATTTCTTAGTCATTATCCAATAAATTATCCAATACTTTAGCTACTCCCAATTTATGATCGCTTGCAATAAAATATAAAGACTAACATTTTACCTGCAGCATTTTCCAAAGTACCTTTAATCCAATCACTCGTAAATCTGGCCAGTTACATGGTGGGTATGAGCCAGTGCTCTCTGGTAAGGAGGGGAGAAGGACGGTGGGGAAATTCATTCCGGGAATAGCACACAGGGAAGTTTCCCGTCTGGGCGTTGGGAGCCTCATGCTTTCACCCACATGCCAGGAGCTAAATAATTCAAGCTCGGAACAAAGGGAAGGGCCCTGTCACAGGGCTTGAACACCTGGCTCACTGGACACTCCTCCACGGGGGCTGTGCCTCTGAGGCATTCCTAACAGATGAATGAACAGGCTGAACCTAGCAAGTTCACAGAAAAGGGTTAGGCGGCAATTATCATCTTGCAAGGTGGCCCCCAGCCGGGGGGAAAATACAGAGGGAAGAGAATTAAGAAGAGTAGAGACTGACATGATTTCTTCAGAGCTTGTCAGACTCTCTTTGAGTCAAGCACACGTTAAGGACACCTGAATATTTTGGAAAGTCTGCAACTACCTTGGGGCAGATAGCAACCCTCCAGGCTTTAGAGTGTGGTCTTCTTGAGTTGTTGGGATGGAAAGAATGCGCTGGCCAGTAAGCAACTCTCTGAATTCAGGTAGGCTGGCCCCCACCCAATGGAGCATGGGCCAGCATTCACTCAGAAGACTGGCTCCTCCGGGGTCCAGGTGACTCTGGGCTCTCTCTATTTTTCAGATGTCTGTTGGAGGTCACCCTCTGGCTTGAGGTACTCTTCAATGTGTTCTCTTAGAGACAAAGCCAGGTTTGTTACAGGAAATCATTTAGAAGAGGCATTTACTGTAGTGAGCATACGAGGGACGTGAGCCATAGCCTAGGCTCAAACATAACGTGACTCTCCGTGAAGCAATAATCCATTCTCCATTTAATTCACGCCTGCCTCCCAGCCTAGCATGAGCAGGATACGGTCGGTCTGAAGCCAAGGCATGGGTCTTTTAGCTTGATATCACCAGCTGTCTCTCTGTTAAGGAACATCCATTCTATTTCCCCACAGCAGCAAATCTCGAGAACACTGGCTTCTTCATGGAGCTCCCCAATGAACTGTCCTCTCTGAGCACCCAAATAAACCCCTCTCAGGATAACAATGAACAATGCACAGAGTGTGGTTGCTGCCACTGCTGCCGCCTGTGTCTACACTAGCACAGAATGCAGATTCTCACAGTCCCTCCTGTCTTTCTACCAGCATGTTCACTTTTATTTTATTTATCTATTTATTTATTTGTTTGTTTATTTATTTGTTTATTTATCCTATCTATCTGTCTTTCTGTCTATTTATTTGTTTATTAATTAATTGATTAATTAATTTGTCTATTTATTTGTTTGTTTGTTTGTTTTGAGCCCTTACCTTCCATCTTGGAGTCAATGCTGTGTATTGGCTCCAAAGCAGAAGAGTGGTAAGGGCTAAGCAATGGGGGTCAGTGACTTGCCCAGGGTCACAGAGCTGAGAAGTGTCTGAGGCCACATTTGAACCTAGGACTTCCTGTCTCTAGGCCTGGCTGTCCATCCACTGAGTTACTCAGCTGCCCTCATGTTCACTTTTAAAAGACTTCTTCCCTCCTAGCGCTTTTCTCCCACCTCCTGCCCTGAGAATTGTTCCTTCTGCACGCGTGTAGAGATCTGTAGGAGACAAAGTTCTTTCCCCCACATCCCTCTGAAAATGACTATCTGCTCTGGAGAAGTGTTTTCTACTAGGATGGCTCCTACCGAGGCTGGGGCTCTGCTGACATCGTTTTTGATAGCTAAGGGTCACCTCTGCGCTCCTTGTGAAGTACTGACGAAGGCCTCAGTGGCGGCCATTCATGATCCATACATGAATGAATCCAAAGGAAAGACACTTTTATGACTGTGATTTGTGTCTGAGATTCAAACAACAGGACCCCTCTTAGAGAATAATTGCTGCCCTTTCCTGAGGGACGGAAGCAGCGGGTGACAGAGAAAAGAGCACTGACTGTCAGATGGTTTGGGCTCAACCTCGCTTGACCTTAGACAAATCACGGCACCTCCACGAGTCTCTGCTGCCTCGGCTCTGAACCGAGAAGTCTGAAGTCAGTGGCTATTGAGGGTCCTTACCATTCCTGATACACGACCTTATGGCTCTGATCTTTGCAGATTAGATTTCTAGCCCCTCATAGTACTGGGCACAAACTAAGTGCTTAAGAACGTTTGGTGAGTTTAGATGTCAGGAAACTAGAAACAGGGCTTACTCCCCACCTTGGGCCAGACCAGGGAGAGCAACTTGGCCAAATTCCACGATACTGGGCCCGGGGGCTATACTTCTGAACATCATAACTGTTTTGCTGGGGAGACAAAAGAAGAAAGAAGCAATGCAAAATGCAACAGCGTTTATTGGTTGTCTGCTATGTTCCTCTTGTCTTGCTCTGAGATAGTTGTTCGTGGGCATATGAAGCTAAAAGAACGACAAAATTCTCCTTTCACCTTACTCCCTATTTCTGGAAAGGCCTGTGAGTTGATGTCTTTCCCTCTGCCAATCTCTTCCTCTTTTAGAGCTGCAAAAAGCAGTCCAGCATTATTTGGATAATCCAGTCCAGGTTCCTCAGAGGAAGTTGGAAGAAGAAAGGTCAATAGAAAGAATAAGATGTGAGGCTGTCGTATAATCATTTCATTGACCTGTTTTTTTTGTTTGTTTTGTTTGTTTGTTTTTAAGAGCTAGACTTGAAGATAACTAGCATCATCTCATCAGAGGAGAGCAACATAGAAGGGAACCAGAATGAAGGAGAGCTCAGAGAAGGAAAAACCTCTGGGGAGCAATGACAAGAAGAGAAGCTGGCAAAGGAGTAATGTCACTGGGATCTAGAGCAAAGAGGAATCATTGCTAGAGAAGGAGAGCCGATGGTGAGGAGCAAACCTTTTCTCCTTCCTGGGGCCCAATTCAAGGTAGTACTATAAGTTACATGGACCATAAAAGTCCCTGGAAGGTAATTAATGGCCCATCAGAAGAGAAAGGCCTTTGGATTTGTTACAGATTGAGATGCTAGTTCTGTGTCCTTCACTGTGAAAATAAAACTGTTCTGTACTTTGAAGCCTTGTGAATCTTTCTGCTTATTAGGTGAGCTGAGGAGCGCCCCTAAGGGAACACCAGATACTAAAGATCCTAGCTGCCCCCCGATTGAGAGCAAATGAGTCTCCAAAATATTATTATTATCATTTTAAAATTTTTTCCATGGTTACATGATTCTTGTCGTCTCCCTCCCCTTTCCTGGAGTTGAAAAGATTAATTTCAAGTCAATTCCATAACCTTTATGACTTTCTCATAAGACATTAGTAAAATCATTACATAAGTTTGCTGTAGTTAAATCACATTTTAATCCTTGTATGTCTTAAATACCATATCCAATACAAACGGGTTTTCAAGATGCTATATCTCATTGACAAGCAATTTCATTGGGTGATACATATTCCAAGATATTATTATTTCATAATAAATGTATGTGTCGAGAGAGTTCCTGACACGAGCGTTACTGCACAAGTCATGGCTTCTCTCCTCAGAAAGCCTACACTTTTTCAAAGGAGGGGCAACAAACACACCAGAACCAACCAGAGGATGCCACCACAGGGCAACAAAGGGATCAGTAACTTGCTGAATGATGTTATTTTAGAAGTAGGGTCGCTATTAAGGGTGGCATGAAGAGAGCTTTTTGTGGCCAGAGGCATTCGTTCTCTTTCTACTGTCTTGGAAAAGTAAAGAATTGTCCACAGCTCACTGAGCGTTTGCCCCAAAGCCCTCAAATGTAGTTTAATGGAGGCCCTGGTCTAATAGCGCTTTGATTTGTAAGACTTTATAACATAATATAAAACATCTCTCTTTGAAAGAGGCTTTCCACACTTAGGGGTGATTTGATTTTGGCTCTTATGGAGCTTCGCTGTCTCCTTCCCTTCCTTTTCGTGCTATATCACTGCTGCTGAGGGTTGTTGGTATCCGTGATGTGTTCCTGTATAGAGCGGGCTTGACTTTATAAATCTAATAAATAACAATCACTCAGGCAGCCCTTGAGAGGCACACAGAGTCTATCAGATCACAGGGGCCTCGTTGATGGACGGAATTGCCATGATCATGCTTCAGGGTACCATTTAGTTTCCTCAAAGAGTTAATGGCTTTGAGCTGCTACCAGGAATCTCGACAGCCTGACTCAGTAACAGAGGCTGCCTTATGTAACACAGTTACTCTCTAGGTGCCTACCTTGGGACTGAACACAGAGGAATAAGAAGAAGCTGCTTTGCTCCTTCCTTCTCCTTTGGACCCAGGGGCAAAAAGGCAAAATCACTAGGATCCACAGGGTTCAGGGTGGCCTTTATGTGGGATAAACCTCTGCATGTGATCAGTGACAGATTATCTCTGGCCACTGGGAGAATTTGTCTGCAGCCTTTTACCTTTTCTTGGTACCTTGAGATTTGTCTTCGTTTTTAAAGGGGAACGTTTCATATTGAGTTTGAAAATAGCCCATTCTCCGGGCTTACAATTCAAGGCCACTCTTTGCTAGAATTAAGAATAAGCCTTGGGGCTTATCTGTATGAGGGAGACACATGTGTCCTTTTTGAGGATGCTGGAAGCTCACAACTCCCTGGCATTCAGAAGACGCTCGCCTCTTGTCCCACGTGTGACACCAGACATCCAGAAGACTGGCCTCTGGTGCAAACTGAAGTCAAGTCCACCGAATCAGAGGGATTCAGAAAAAGGGAGTACATGGAAAATATAAGTTTGGATCTGGAAAGGAAACAGCTCTCTTTTGCCTCAGAATCACATGAAAGGAGGTGGTTAGGTGAGCACTGGTGCACCTGTAAGGGGTCACACAGAGAGCTCTGGGAAGGTGGATAGGACAGGGTGAGTTTGGGCAAGGGAAGGAGGCTTGTGAAGGGAACAGCTAGCCACATGTGGCTGGTGCTTTTTCTTTCTCTGACCTGCTCTTTTAGTTTATTTAATAAATAATTATTAATTAAGACACAATCTCCAGAGAATTCTAATCTTAACACAATGTTTAAATTAAAAATAGAGTGAGAGATTTAAAGTGAGAAAGTCTGCATTTAGACCCCCAGCACTGACCCCTTCCTACCTGTGTGGCCTCAGATAAGGTCTGGGCCTCTTTTGGGACTCAGTTTTCTTATCTGTACAATGAAGGTTCTAGATGAGATGATTCTAAAAGCCCTTTTCTTTCTTTCTTTTTTTTTCTTTTTCAAACCCTTACCTTCCATCTTGGAATCAATACTGTGTATTGGGTCCAAGGCAGAAGAGTGGTAAGGGCTAGGCAATGGGGGTTAAGTGACTTGCCCAGAATCACAGAACTAGGAAATATCTGAGGTCAGATTGGAACCCAGGACCTCCCGTCTCTAGGCCTGGCTCTCAACCCACTGAGTTACCCAGCTGCCCCCTAAAAGCCCTTTTCTAAATGCTAAGCTACGTTTTTTTGATCGTATGAATCTTTTGTCTTCCTGATCTTTCTCACATTTTCTTTTGTTTTCTTCCAAATTATATAAAATCGGGGGATGGTATTTTAAAATTTAGTGCATTCAGTGTGAAATTGTGGCTTTTAAAAAATTCTAGTTGATGCTTTTTGTTTATAAAATCACGTTCATTTCCAAATATTTTTCTTTATATCACATTTCTTACTCTCTTCTCCCCGAGAGTCCTTCCTTGTACCAAAGATTTTTAAAAGGAAGTTAAAAAAATCAGTTCAGCACAAGCACACTTCTAGTTATATATGACAGCATATGTGTGTATGTCTTTATGTATATAACATTCCATACCCATAGTCCCCCACCTCTGGAATGAATGAAAGGAGATTAATTTTCTCAGTTCTCCTTCTGAGCCAAGTCTGGTTATTATAATTACAAAGCTCAACCCTTAGCTGTTGATTCTACACATTTGACTTTATTATTAGCTAATATTGGCAGAGGCTCATCTTGGAAAGACCACAATTTTCTGTACCGTATATGAGCAAGCTAAAACCAGGGAGAAGTGGTATTGCTTTAATTTTGTGCGGTTCTGGATTTCATTTGATACTGACTCAATCATAGACTTTACGAGCCTGCTGGTCACTCAACATTTGAACTAATCCAAACCTGGCTTTCAGTTTTGCCAGCAATTCTGATACATTGTACAGATTTTGTGAAGGAAAGATACTGTAATGGTGAATTGTAATTATGAGACACCTTCAAATAATCCTCTTTGGGTTTCCCATTTACAAGCCCTCATTCTCTTTTCATTATTTTATTTAACAATGAATTTTGATCTTGTAAACTTTGCTTCCCACTTGGGTTGCTGCTTGCAGGTGTGCATAAATAATGCCTGGAGATGGGGTGGAGGTGAGGCAAGAATCACCAGGAGGACTGGATTGTGAAAGCAAATCATGCCTATTTCTTTTTCACTTAACTACAATTGATCAACCAATCAATGCTTGTTAAGCACCTAGTAGGTGCCGAGCACTGTGATCGTCAACCTCAGCTAGTCCTAAAGAATTCACTTCATATACATTATAAGATTTCTGCATCTGATTCAAGTCAGTTTATTAACTCCCTACTTACTGCATGCCAAGCTTTGTACTGGGTTGGGGAGAGCCCTCTCAGAGCTTATAAGGTAGGAAGGGAATATGGCATTACATAATAAAAGGTGCAAAGTTCTAAGTGAGATCCAAAGGAGAGAAAAAGGATCACCAACTGGAGAATCAGACAAGGTTACATGGAGCAGGTGGTGTTTGAACTAGGTTTTACAGTAATTCTGTCAACTGCGTGTCTTTGGAAGAATCATTTTGCTTCTCTATGACTCATTTTCCATGTGTGTAAAATGACAGAGTTGCATTAGATGGCCTCTAAGGCCCTTCCCAGGTCTAGAATTCTAGAATCATTAAGATTCCAAATGGAGGCAAGAAAGAGGCATTCCAGACAAAAACAAAAGTCTGAAGAAAGCCATGGAGGAGAAAATCATTGGGAACAGCAAAAATTTCAGTCTGACCAGAGCATAAGGCATATGGAGGAGAGTAATACGAGATGAGGCTAAAAAGAGAAGTTGGTGTCAGATTGTGGAGAGCCTTGAATGGTGATACTAAAAGTTTTGCAAGTTGTCAGTGGGGGGAGGGAGGTTCAAAATTCAGTGGCTTAGCTGACTGAATCGGGTGTCTCTCCAATAAGCAAGAGTGTGCTGAAGCCAATTTATAACAGCTATAGGAATGTTAAAATTTCAGTATGAGCATTTACACTTTAGAATTGGCAAACACAATGGATCAGGGCTTCATTTGCTGTTTTGTTCACTGTCTAGACTTAAGAATGTGATGAGTAAATAGTGATTAAACTCCAAAGTGCATCATTCATTTTCAGAGAGCCAGTAGCTGTGTTGTTATCAGTATCCCTCCTTCCTTCTTGCTTGAAGGAAGGAAACAGCTGCATGACCTTTTATTTAGACTAGTAGAAGCTCATTGGCAGCTCAGTGCCTCAGGAGGTGGAGAACCAGGCCTGAAGTTGGGAATCCTGGGTTCAAAAAAAGCCTTAGATACTTCCTAGTTGTATGACCTTGGGCAAGTCACTTAAATCCAAATTACCTAGGCCTTTCTATTCTTCTGCCTTCGATTCAATACTTAATAGATTCTAAGACAAGAAGATAAAGGTTTGGTTTTTTTTAAGATAATTTTATTTTTTTTAGAAGTAAATTTTTCTCTGGGGGATGATGGATTACCATACATTTGAGAATCTTGATATTTAGTGAAGACTTCTGAATGAAAGATTTGATCTCTGTTTGGCTTTTATAGACCTTTGTGACCTACCTTCCCCTCCTTTTAGCATCTTCCTGCTCTCCACATAATCTTCAATTTTCTTTCTTTGTATATTTGGCACTCAACATAGTGCCTGACACATAGTAGGTGCTTAATGATTTCTGACAGATAATGATGGATATCATTAATCTGAGGAATTAACTCTTAAAAAGTGCTTTAGGGCTTACAAAGCATCTTCTTCATCACAACTCCAGGAAGCAGATATGTTTTTATTGTTTAGTTGTGTCCAAGTCTTTGGGACTCTCCTTGGGGTTTTCTTGGCAAATATACTGGTATGATTTGCCATTTCCTTCTCCAGTTCAATTTACAGAAGAGGAAACTGAGGCAAACAGGATTAAGTGACTTTCCCAAGATAAAGTGACTTGCAAATAGTAAATGTCTGAGGCTAGATTTGAACTCAGGAAGATGAGCCTTTTTGCCTCTAGGTCTGGCACTCTTATCCACTGTATCACCCAGAAATAGATAGAGCAAATATTTCCATTTGTAGATGAGGAAACTGGCATTCTAAGTGGAGAAGTGGCTTGCCAGGAGTTTGACTGCTAGTAAATGTCAGAGGTAGGATTCATCCTGAGGTCTCCTGATTTCAAGTTATAGCATAATGTTGCCTCCTCAAAATGAATGGATTGGCCTGTAGTGGACCTACTGTGAATAGACATGACTTTTCAGGAAAGGAGGGGAGAGCCCAGTGATTCTTAAAAGATGTCTGTTAGGAAAGTATGTTGAATGTAGGCTCCTTGAGGACAGGGACAGTTCTACTTTTATCTCTGCGTCTCTAGTCTTTAGTATAGCACTATTACATGGTTAGTACTCACTAAATGCTGATTGAATGGCCAGATGGATGGCTAGATGGATGGATGGGTGGATGGATGGATGGATGGATGGATGGATGGATGGATGGATGGATGGATGGCTAGGTGGAGGGGTGGATGGATGAATGGATGGATAGATGGAGGGGTGGATGGATGGATAGATGGATGAATGGATGGATGAATGAACGGATGGATGGCTGGATGGCTAGATGGATGGGTGGATGGATGGATGGGTGGATAGATGGATGGATGGATAGATGGATGGATGGATAGATGGATGGATGGATAGATGGAGGGGTGGATGGATGGATGGGTGGATAGATGGATGGATGGATGGATGGATGGATGGATGGATGGATGGATAGATGGAAGGGTGGATGGATGGATGCATGCATGCATGCATGCATGAAGGTAAAGACAGTCAGGGAAAGAATAGGTATTTACCATTAGAGAAACTGAGCCCCACCAGGGGACGATCTTCCCAAGTCTACACTTTCCCAAGGGCTAGTGACAGAAAAACGGGCATTGCAATCCCCAACTCCATAAATAAAAGACTGTCTAATTCCTTAGTTATTAAGTTACAATACTGTGCTACAGATCCCAGGCTGGAGAGATAAAGGTAGGGGCTCTCCATAGGGTTTTAAAACAATCTTAACTCACTGAGTTAGGCGGGAACAGTCATTTCCCTTATCTCCCAGGGAGAAATTGAGAGCTTCAGACCTTGGGGTAATGAAGCAGACTTGAGGCAGTCTGGTTTCAGTGGCGTGCCAGGAGCTGAATGTTACATTTCGTTCATTCCAGGAAGTCTTGGCAACTTCAGGTGGCCAATTTGATCAGCCCCATCCACGCAGCTTGTCTTAATGATGGGGGAAAAAGGCACGATTGGTCCTGCAAAGCAGCTTGTGCTAGTGGGGGGAAGAACAACAGGCTCGGAAGGAAGGACCAAGAGACAGAAACAGCTTCTGACTGTGCAGTGGGGTGGAGTGGGGGGCGGGAAGAGGAGGGAGAGCTGCCCATCAACTGTCTGCTGGGGCTGGCAGGCGAGATGGTTGGCAGGAGAAGATAATCCACAGGAGCTGGCAGGCATTGTCCTCAGGAGCTATGTGATCCGACAGATACAGGCAGAACTCTGACGGGAACAAAAAGAAGACCAGAAATGAAGCCCCAAGAAAAAGGGATTTGGTTTTTCCCAGGTCAGAGCTAAGTTGCTGGGTTGGAGGCCAAGAGAAGCCTTTCATGGGAAATAGGTGGAAATGGTCCCTCTGTTCCAGAGTGGATGGAGTGTGAACGAGGCACTGACTATTTTCAAAGGCTTAAACGTCAGCAGCAGATTTGCTGCAGTCTGTTGAAAAATACTTTATCCAAGAGGATTTGGATTGGGGTTGAGGCTCAGAGGCAATACCAACTTTTTCTCTTATCGTGATTGCCTCTTCTTGCAGGAATCGAAAGCTCTTACTTAGATCCTTCCATACACATTTCTGTGAAGGAGAATAAACTGTGGATTTGAGGAAATCCTCCCTAAAACTCTGATTTGCTGAAATATTGCTGTCCTCACAATTCTAGCCATGTGTGTGATCGGCGTGTCCTCCATTTCTTAAATCGTGGAGCTTCTTGCGGTAGGGGTGGGGGTAAAGGGGGATGAATGAAAGTAAGAACTAAATCCCAAGTGGGAGATCCTTGTCTGCCTTAGGTTATGTCAAATGACTCAACCTACACATTGAAGAACAGAGTTGTAATTGGAATAACTTGAGAAGAGTCAGTAAACAGCCCATAACCTGTGACCCAGCAATAATATTACTGGAGATGTCCTCCTCCTCTCCCCCAACCCCAAAGAGGTCAGAAACAGAAAGAACAGTCAAATATATACCAAAATATTAATAGTAGCATTTGGGGTGAGAGTAATGGACTGAAAAGAAAGTATCAGTCAGTAGAGGAATGGCTAAATAAATTGGTTTGGGGATGTAGTGGAATATTGTGACACCTTAAGAAATGAGGATGATGTTGGGAAATTCAGGGAAATGTGGGAAAGCCAAATGTAGTAACATAGAGAGAAATAGAGAGAACCAGAATAATATTTGTAATAAGAATTAATAATAATCTACATTATAATATTACATTATTATATAATATATTAATATATAAGTAATCAAAATAGAATCAAATAATAATCTGAGTTATTATTTGACTAAAGTACAATAGTGAACACAATAATATAGTCAGAAAAGAACATCAAAAAGAAGTCAAACTCAGAGTAAGTGCAATAACTGTTCTTGGTCTTGTGGAGAAGGTAATGAAATCTGCCTTCCACTTCTTGGGAAAGAGATAGGAGACTTTGTTGTTGTTGAGTCATTCAGTCTTGTTTGACTCTTTGGGACTCCATGAATTATAGCACATCAGGCCCTTTTTCTATTCCCTATCTCTCAAAGTCCATTGTTTCCATGACACTATCTATCCATCTCATCCTCTGTCATCTCTTTCTCCTTTTGTCTCCAATCTTTTCCAACATTAGGATCATTTCCAATGAGTTCTGTCTTCTCATTATGTGGCCAAAGTATTTAAGTTTCAGCTTTAGTGTTTGATCTTCTAGAGAACAATGTGAATTAATTTCTTTAAATATTGACTGATTTGATCTCCTTGCTGTTCAAGGGACTCTCAAAAGTCTTCTCCAGTACCACAAATCTTACAACAGTCAGACAGCTTCCATACAGATTTCACTTAATTATTTTTTCTTTCCTACATGAGATGGTTCAATTCCTCAGGATGGGGTGGAGCATATAACTAGAAATTATTATTGTGGAAAAATAAAGGTATTTATTATTTGTATTGTCTTTTGTTTTTATTTTATTTAACAGCTATTTATGGCTATCTTCCCCTGGACCTCCTGGAGGATCTCTTAGAGCAAAGAAAAGCAAGGAGCATTGGAGGCTGTGCACAACCTTGGGTGTTCCCATTGATGTGGAGTGATGGTTCTGAAGGCTGGATTAAAGTTAAAAGAGGCAATGATTAGGATTGTGCAGCCTGGGCTACGTGCAGTTGAAGGACAAAATATAAAAGGAAGTAGGAAGTGATTCAATTCTCTTTGTTCAAAGAAAATGTATTCTTCACCACAAGAGAGACTTGGCTTCATTACTATAAAAATAAAAGGCAAACTGGCAATGGATTAATTATTGATTTATAAACTTATTTAGATACTCTGCTTGCTGTGCTCACAAAGTCTCTTCATAAGTGAACTTCTCTTCAGGGCCAGGTACAAGGACACTAAAGAGGCTCTTGTTATAAAATATAAAATATTTATTGAAATATAAGGATAAAAAAGGATTTCCAACTCTAAGGGATCCTAACTCCACCCAAATAAAAACTCCCTGATTCCACAAGGAATCGCTTCTCCTATGTCCACAGGCTACACTGATCCTTCCTAATCTGACTAACCCAAATTTTCCCTATTCTACAATAAACTAATACTCTTATCCATATAATTCTTAACTTTGTCTTCAAGTTATAAAAACAAAAAATGCCAGCTGGCTGAGCATTAGCAAGAACCAAGTTAGGATTCTGAGCCTTAACAGACTGAGAGTCCAAACCAAAGACCAGGTCTTTCTTTGATCTTCTCTGAGATAAAAACAATCTATAAAAACAGCAATGTATAGTCACTAGTGTTTCCCAAGTTGGAAAAGGAAAAACACTTAGCTCCCTCAGGTCTTTCCTTCCTTTCCTTCTACCCCAGACAGTGAGAGAGAGAGAGAAAAGAAGATGCCACTTGCTCTCACCACTCCAAGAGAGTATAACTCCTCACTCCCTCAAAGTAATAGCCACACTCAGAGAGTAACTGCCACATAAAAACTGTTAAACTGTCAGCATTTGAAATTGACACTCTGTCTTAGATCTGCTTCAAACTCCAATTTTTCTCAAGCCAGCTTCTCTACTTCTTATCTCTAAACTAATATAACAAGGCCCAATTTTTAATATCCTCCTTAGGCACTGAGTAATGAAGAATATAAAGAAAAGAACTGGGGCCTTCTTTGGTCACCTTTTGATCTTACTCTTCCTAGTTCTTTGACTCTAGAGAGATAAGTCACTCAAGCATCCTAAAGACCACATTCCTCATCCCTCAACTTGATCCAGCCTCAGAATGTTAGTACTCCTTGATTCTCACCCAAATTTGAATATCTTTTTCGAATAGAAAGGTGAGCAGGAATGATCCCAGTCCTGCTAAATTTCAGAACAACAAAGGGCACTACTATCTTTTGTGTCTATTGATAACTAAGGATTGACATTCTCAGGCTGTACATGAGCCTGAAACAACTACAATCAATCTCTTTTAAGAGGTTGCCAAGAAAGGGCTTGTTCCAGTACTTGGGTAACATTTCTAATGGTACCTGTTGACCTACAGCATGCATCAGCTGAGTCATGTTTCCTAGTCTTACTTCTCCATGACCATAAAAAATTATATTAGTATAGTACCTTGAAGTTTGTGCATAAAGTTGAATATTTTGTAAGGTACTTTACGCACATTATGTTGCTGGAGTCTCACAACCCAAGAAGTTAAATGCTATGATTATGATTATCTCCATTTCATAGAAGAGGAAACTTGGCTTCATCTTTTGACTCTCCTATCTTAGATTGACATATATAGACTTCCCAAATCTTTGCACTGAGTCAGAATCTCTCTCTTGATTTCTAGTCCTATATTGCCAACTGCCTTCTGGATATATCAATCAATCAACTAGCATTTATTAAGCCCCTATATGCTAATACTATGCTAGAATACAAATACAAAGTGATTTATTTTCTTGGATATTCTACTGGTATTTCAAAAATCACCAGGTCCAAAATAAAAGTCATTAACTTTCTCTCTATTGCCTACCCTCTCCTCCATATTTCTCTATTTATATTGAAGCACAAAAATCCCTCCAGTCACTCAGATTCATAATTTCAAAGTCAATATTGACTCTTTCTTATCTTTAATTTTTCAATACTCAATCATTTATCAAGTCTTGCCAAATTTACATTCAAAACATTTCTCATATCCTTCCTCTCTTGCCTAGACTAAGAATAGTTCATGTTTATAGGGCACTAAAGAAATGTTATACATACACATATATGTAATATATTATATTTGAATATTATATCATTATGTATATTACTTACATAATAAATGGAATTGAAATATATATATATATACATATAATCTAGTTTAACCTTTATTATCACTATTTTTACTAAAAGGAAAACTTGGTAGAAGAAATTAAGTGACTAGCCTTGGGTCACACAGCCAGTAAGTACCTGAAATAAGATGTTTTCCTGACATTAGTGACAGGGCTTTTATCTTATATAACATGCTTCCTTGCCCTTGCAATAGCCTCCTCGTTTGTCTCCTTTCATCCATTCTTTTCTCTCCCTACAGCTCCATACATATGTGTATTAATATTCCTAAAACATATATTTGATTACCATTACTCTACTTAGAAATCGTCAGTGATTTCCCATTACCCTTGGAATTCCTTCCATTCTCTCCTCTCCATAGAGCTCCATAGATACATATGTTAATACTCCTAAAACATACATCTGACCATGTCACTCCTCTTCTTCAAAATCTTCAGTGATTTCCTATTACCCTTGTAATAATGCCAACTCCTCAGACTAGTATGTAAATCCAGAGAAGCCTGACACAAATGATAGAGCAGGAATTTGAATCCAGGTCTTCCTACTCTAAAACCAGAATTCATTTCCACACATTACATTATTTTCCTAAAACAAGTTTCTTAACATCAGAAACCACATCTTTGTGTCTCCCAGTGCCCAACACAAGCTGTATGCATCATAGATGCTTTGCTTTAAAGGCATGGTCTCCTCATCTTTCCCAGGCTTCCAGCACAGTGGTCCCTTCTGGGTGTGATCCTATGATGAGGATGAGAGCCTTGCTCTGTTCTGTGCTTCTAACCTGGGTTGGTTTGCCCCTCCTTAGGCATTCAGGTGGCCTCCTGCTCTCATGGGCTCTCTGTGTGGTGTCAGAGTTAGTGTGGACACTTAAATGGCTTTAGCCTTTTTTAGTTCTATTATTCAGAACTCCTGTGCTCAGGAGATCCATTAACCTCAGCCTCCCCATATAAGGAATTACAGATACTGCTATCACACCCAACTTGAAAGATACTTAAATTTTATTTTAACAGAATTGGGTTTTTTCCCCTAATAGGCCCCAAGTTCCAGCTAAATAGGCCTTGTACTTTTCCTACTTCACAACCTGGAATGCCTTTTCCTCATCTACAAAAATCTTACCCAGCTTTTGAGACTCCATTTAAATGCCACCACTTGCATGAAACTTTCCCCAAGCTCCCTGAAGGTAGGAATGCTATCTTATTCTGCCATGGTATCTAGCTTAGCCCATTTGGCATTTGCCAGATAGCTACTTATCAAATCAATTAATTAGATGAATAAGTTCAAATCAAAACAAGAGAGAAAATTCTCACTATCTACCTTCTCCCAACCTGTTTCACATGCAGAAACAATGCCAAAGAAGCCCCTGCATTTGGAGAGGAAGTTAGAAAATCTGTTTATCATCTAGTTACTCCCCCCCCAAAAACCCCCAAACCCAACAACTTTTTCTTGAAAGAGCTTTTCTAATTATGTTCTCATGTATGACAATGTTTAGGAATTTGAGGGTAATTTTATCCTATCATGGGATCAAATTAAATTAAAACCAGCCTAATACGGGTGCCCAGGCAGAGCCATAGCTAGGGATCTTGTTACCCTACAGAAACTGAATTTGGGAGTGTTATTGATGACACTGGGATTGGGGAGAAAAAAAGCCTTATGGAAGAAGAAGGGATCTGGGAGATAGGTGGGATCCTTTTGGCACCTCACATTATAGGGCCTGTGCCATGCACTGGGGAGTAAGGTATTCTTGAGTTATTAATACCCTGAATTAAAGTCCTAGTTGCCCCCCAGTAGTTATGATTTTGTGCCCATCCGTGGGTTGAGATGATCATTTCAGAGAACGAGCTTTTGGCCAAATACCTTTCATTGACATTGTGAGGTTCAAGGAGACAGATGTAATAAAGAATATACAACTGCTAAATAGGGTAACATTTTTTTTTTCAAGACACTTGAAAAGAATGAATGCTATTCTCTGCCCTATTCCCAGAAAAAGACCATTGAACTGATTTCATCCATGGCTATAATGAAGCATAAAGCCCATGTGGTTTCCTAAACACCCAACTAGTACATGCTTTCACTGCCTTTAGGATCACCTTTCTTCACCTATTCCTAGATAGCCCACTATGGCCCAACATTCATTTCCCTCCTCAAGGGAAGGAGGTATAATTTCCACATGTTTCCAACAATGCTATATCCCTGTTGCTTGTTTTTCACTTTTGCCCCCCACAAAGCAGTTTTCTCCCCTTAGTAAGCCAGTGCAATTTTTATTTAAGACTTAACTTTTTGGTGACCCTGTACAAATATTGGCAGAAATTCTCGGAAAGGATGACATTGTAATTGGTCTTTTGGGAGAGATCCATTGTGGGATAAGATTTCACACTATTCATTTTTCCAGATGGGCTTTGGTCTCCAGAGTGGTCATTCCAGGACCTTTTCTCAGCACCAACTTCACTCCAAGAAATAAAAATAGTAGCTTAGGGCCTGACTGCCTCACAAAAAGCTTTTCAATCTTGGGGCTCAATGGGAAGAAGTGCAGCTGGGAAATGATGAAGTTCTGATGCTTACAGTGACAGGAGAAAAATTGCGGGTCTATAGGAAGGGCAGGACAGGGGGAACAGAGAGCACTGGCCTGAGGAGTCTAGGGTGGGAGGTAATGGAAAAGATGAAGATTTCCTCCAAATGCATTTTCTACTAGTTTCTGTGGCCTGAGTGATGAGAAGTCAGTCTTAAACAGCAACAGGTCCTCACCAAACTAATAAGGGGTCAATTGTTCATTCATCCTAAGTTACATACCTCGCTTCAGCATCAATTACAACTAGTTCACTCCATGGTGTAGAGCAGAGATGGTGAACCTATGGCATGGGTACCAACGATGGCATGCAGAGCACTCTCTGTGGGCACATGGCCATCCTCTACCCACTCCCCTTTCCCCAGTTTGTTACTAGAAAAGTAGAGGGACTTGGGCAGAGATGCTTCCTTCCCCCTCTCCACCTTGCCTGGTGACATTTTTTCACATCACCCACCCTTCTGCTTAGCAGCCCAATGAAAACACTTTCTCCTTCCCTTGTGTGGGACAAAGGGGGAAGGACACACCCAGCACTTGGGAGTGGAGGGGCTTGGCAGTTGGTCTCTGGGGGGGGGGGGGGCTGGCATGACACTGGGTCTCAGGGTGGTGACAGGGTTCATCACTCCATCTCTAAAAGGTTCACCATTGGGGGCAGCTGGGTGGCTCAGTGGATTGAGAGCCAGGCTTAGAGACAGGAGGTCCTAGGTTCAAATCTGGCCTCAGACACTTCCCAGCTCTGTGACCCTAGGCAAGTCACTTAACCCCCACTGCCTAGCCCTTACCCCTCTTCTGCCTTGGAGCCAATACAAAGTATTGACTCCAAGAAGAAGGTAAGGGTTTAAAAAAATAAAAATAAAAGGTTCACCATCACTATGGTAGGATAATGTACCAATGAAGGCATGACTCTGGGCTTGAACATTATTGCACTGGTCACTAACTGTGAGCTATTCCATGATACAGATTATATATTGATCTGATTGGCCACTCATATGATAGGGGGTACCTAAGGCTTCTTTAGGGGTGAGAGAGTGGACACTTAGACATAAATCTATCACTTCATCTGCATTGTGTGTGGTGCTGAGACATTATCCTAATTGAAGTCACATTTATTTAGGAAGGACAACAGATATTTTCTTTGATTCTTTATTTTTTTTTCCATTTGAAAAAGTTTATTTAGTCAACTTAGAACATTATTCCTTGGCTACCCTAATCACATTATTTCCCTCCCTCCCCTGCACCCACTCTTCCCACAGCCAATGTGCAATTTCATTGGCTATTACTTGTGTCCTTGATCAGAACCTATTTTCATGTCAGTGTTTGCATTAGATTGTTCATTTAGAGTCTACATCCCCAACCACATCCCTTTGACCCATGTATTCAAGCAGTTGTTTTTCTGTGTTTTTACTCCCACAGTGTTTCCTCTGAATATGGATAGTGTTCTTTCTCATAGATCCCTCCAGGTTGTTTGGGGTCATTGCATTGCCACTAATGGAGAAGTCCATTACATTCGATTGTACCACAGTGTATCAGTCTCTGTGTACAATGTTCTCCTGGTTCTGCTCCTCTCACTCTGCATCAATTCCTGGAGGTCATTCAAGTTCCCATGGAATTCCTCCACTTTATTATTCCTTTGAGCACAATAGTATTCCATCACCAACATATACCACAATTTGTTCAGCCATTCCCCAATTGAAGGGTATCCCCTCATTTTCCAATTTTTTGCCACCACAAAGAGCGCAGCTATGAATATTCTTGTACATGTTTTTTTTTAACTTATTATCTCTTTGGGGTACAAACCCAGAAGTGCTATGGCTGGATCAAAGGGCAGACAGTCTTTTATAGCCCTTTGGGCATAGTTCCAAATTGTCCTCCAGAATGGTTGGATCAATTCACAACTCCAGTATCAATGAATTAATGTCCCAACTTTGCCACATCCTCTCCAGCATTCATCACTTTCCTTTGCTGTCATGTTAGCCAATCTGCTAGGTGTGAGGTGATACCTCAGAGTTGTTTTGATTTGCATTTCTCTGATTATAAGAAATTTAGAACACTTTTTCATATGCATATTAATAGTTTTGATTTCTTTAACTGAAAATTGCCTATTCATGTCCCTTGCCCATTTTTCATTTGGAGAATGGCTTGATTTTTTTGTACAACTGGTTTAGCTCTTTATAAATTTGAGTAATTAGACCTTTGTCAGAGGTTTTTGTAATGAAGATTGTTTCCCAGTTTGTTGCTTCCTTTCTAATTTTGGATGCATTAGTTTTGTTTGTACAAAAACTTTTTAATTTGTTGTAATCAAAATTATTGATTTTATATTTTGTGTTTTTTTCTAGCTCTTGCTTGGTTTTAAAATCTTTCCTTTCCCAAAGATCTGACAAGTATACTATTCTGTGTTCCCCAAATTTGCTTATCGTTTCCTTCTTTATATTCAGGTCATTCACCCATTCAGAGTTTATCTTGGTGTAGGGTGTGAGATGTTAATCCAAATCTAATCTCCCCCATACTGTCTTCCAATTTTCCCAGCAGATTTTATCAAAAAGTGGGTTGTCGTCCCCAAAACTGGGATCTTTAGGTTTATCATAAACTGTCTTGCTGAGGTCATTTACCCCAAGTCTATTCCATTTATCCACTTTTCTGTCTCTTAGCCAGTACCAAATTGTTTTGATGACCACTGCTTTATAGTATAGTTTGAGATCTAGGACTGCAAGTCCTCCTTCCTTTGCATTTTTTTTTCAAGATTTCCCTGGATATCCTTAATCTTTTGTTTTTCCAAATGAACTTTGTTATGTTTTTTTCTATGTCAGTAAAGAAGTTTTTTGGTAGTTCAAAGGGTATGGCACTAAATAAGTAGATTAATTTGGATAGGATTGCCATTTTTATTATGTTAGCTCATCCCACCCATGAGCAATCAATGTTTTTCCAATTGTTTAGATCTAGTTTTAATTGTGTGGAGAGTGTTTTGTAGTTGTGTTCATATAGTTCCTGTGTTTGTCTCGGGAGATAGATTCCTAAGTATTTTAATTTGTCTAGGATGATTTTAAATGGAATTTCTCTTTCTAATTCTTGCTGCTTAAATGGGTTGGAAATATATAGAAATGCTGATGACTTCTGCAGGTTTATTTTGTATCCTGCAACTTTGCTAAAATTGTTGATTGTTTTGACTAGCTTTTTGGTTGATTCTCTAGGATTCTTAAAGTAAACCATCATATCATCCGCAAAGAGAGATAGCTTGGTCTCCTCATTGCCAATTCTAATACCTTCAATTTCTTTTTCTTCTCTAATTGCTACTGCTAGTGTTTCTAATACAATGTTAAATAATAGAGGTGATAATGGGCATCCTTGTTTCACTCCTGATCTTATTGGGAATGCATCTAGTTTGTCCCCATTGCAGATGATGTTTGCTGATGTTTTTAGATATATGCTGTTTATTATTTTTAGGAAAGGCCCTTCTATTCCTATGCTTTCTAGTGTTTTCAATAGGAATGAGTGTGGTATTTTGTTAAAGGCTTTTTCTGCATCTATTGAAATCATCATGTAATTTTTGTCGGTTTGCTTATTAATATGATCAATTATGTGGATGGTTTTCTCAATATTGAACCATCCTTATATTCCTGGTATGAATCCTATGGGGTCATAGTGTATAACCCTCGTGATCACTTGCTGGAGTCTTTTTGCTAGTATCCTATTTAAGATTTTTGCATCTATATTGATCAAGCAGATTGGACTATAGTTTTCTTTCTCCATTTTTGACCTGCCTGGCTTTGGGATCAGCACCATGTTTATGTTGTAAAATGAATTTGGTAGAACCTCTTCTTGGCTTATTCTGTCAAATAGTTTGTATAATATTGGAATTAGTTGTTCTTTGAATGTTTGATAGAATTCATTGGTGAATCCATCTGGACCTGGGGATTTTTTCTTAGGGAGTTCTTTGTTGGCTTGTTCAATTTCTTTTTCTGATATGGGGCTGTTTAGGTAATTTATTTCTTCCTCTAGGCAACTTATATTTTTTGTAAGTATTCATCCATATCACCTAGATTGCCATATTTTTTAGCATATAATTGGGCATAGTAGTTTTTAATGATTGCCTTAATTTCCTCTTCATTTAAGGTGAGGTCTCCCTTTTCATCTTGGATACTGTCAATTTGGTTTTTTTCTTTCCTTTTTTTTAATTAGACTGACTAGTACTCTATTTTATTTATTTTTTCAAAGTACCAGCTTCTAGTCTTATTTATTAAATCAATAGTTCTTTGACTTTCAATTTTATTAATTTCTCCTTTGATTCTTTGGATCTCTAATTTAGTCTTCATCTGAGGATTTTTAATTTGTTCACTTTCTAGTTTTTTAATTTGAATGCCCAATTCATTGACCTCTGCCCTTCTTAATTTGCTAATATATGAACTCAAGGATATAAATTCCCCCCTGAGTACTGCTTTGGCTGCATCCCATAGGTTTTGAAAGGATGTCTCATCATTGTAATTTTCTTCAATGAAGTTATTAATTGTTTCTATGATTTGTTCTTTAACTAACCAGTTTTGGAGAATCATATTGTTTAATTTCCAATTAATTTTTGATTTACCTCTCCATATACCCTTACTAATTATTATTTTCATTGCATTGTGATCTGAGAAGGTTGCATTTGTTATTTCTGCTCTTTTGCACTTGTTTGCAATGTTTTTATGCCCTAACACATGGTCAATTTTTGTGAATGTACCATGTGCTGCTGAAAAGAAGGTGTATTCCTTTTTTGTCCCTATTTATTTTTCTCCACATGTCTACTAACTCTAATTTTTCTAAGATTTCATTCACTTCTCTTAACTCTTTCTTATTTATTTTTTGTTTGACTTATCTATTTCAGATAGAGAAAGGTTCAGGTCTCCCACTATTATAGTTTTTCTATCTATTTCATCCTTGAGCTCCACTAGTTTCTCCTTTAGAAATTTGGATGCTATGCCATTTGGTGCATACATGTTGAGTATGGATATTCCCTCATTATCTATACTGCCTTTTATTAGGATGTAATTACCTTCGCTATCTCTTTTAACTAGATTTATTTTTACTTTGGCTTTGTCAGATATCATGATTGCGACTCCTGCCTTCTTTTTATAAGTTGATGCCCAATAGATTTGGCTCCATCCTCTTACTTTCACCCTATGCATATCTACCTCTTTGATTCTTAAAAAAAATTAAATACATTTTTGGGGACATTGCTCTCACTTAACCAATAACTCCCTACCATCACAGGACCCTTGCCCCCTTATCTTACTTTTGGGAATATGGTCACCACAGAACAAACCGATGAAGCATTGCTCAAGTATGAGACAATGCTGAAAGTACATCCCTTGTGTTGCTGGAGCCAGATTATTAAATTTTCAGTATGAGTCTTTACATCTGGGAAATAGACAAAGGCTTCAAATCCGGGTTTGATTTATTGTTTTGTTGATTTCTAGACTTAAGAAAGTTATAGAGAAAATTCAGAAAAAGTAATGCAGATTAAAATTAAGAATCTATTGTATATGCATTTTGCTTGATGGAGAATTGGCTGTGAAACATTTACTAAGATACTCCTGGCCACATCCCACATCTACAGTTTACCACCTCTCTACTGAAAGTAAGTGGTAGGAGGCATGTTTCTCCATTGTGAAATTTCTCTCCTAAACATCTGTACTTTTTTCTCTAGGATAAACAAGTGCTAGCATCATTTTGACTTAACTAACCTTAGAAATCTGCCAAACGGGGGGTAGGTAGGTGGTTCAGTGAATGGAGAGCCAGGCCTAGACACAGGAGGTCCTGGGTTCAAATTTGACCTCAGATACTTTCTAGCTATTGTTATGGTAGAAATTATAGAAATAGGAATTAATTTAAGTATAATTAATAATCGGTTAGAAGAGGCTACCATTACTGCATGCTAGGAACTCTAAAACAGGAGATTCTGGAATGTGGAAGGAGAGATTTTGAAGAAGCAATGATTAATTGAGCTCTTTCTGTCTTGAAGCTGAGAGAGGAAGGAGTTTATCTCTGCTGATCCTGTTTCTACCAGTCTGTGAGTGAGAGAAAGAAAACCTTTTGATTTCTTTGGGAGTACCTTTCCTCACCAGAAGAAAGCATCCTGAAGAAGATCCTACAGACTCTCAACCCTGACAAAAAACATTATGGTCCAAAGGCAATTGTTGGCGTGAGGGCTGAGGGTCAACCTCAGACCTGGCCCAGCTGGGTTGAACTCCAAAATCCAGAGTTCATCCTTTTTATCCTGAAACCTGTCACATCTTGATAAACCAACAAAGGGAGGATTTATACTGTTAGGAAGAATAGAGAGGGATTTTTGGGTATTAGCCAGAAGCAGGAAGGGTTTGTAGGGAGCCTCAAGAAACAGAAGCATCCTCCTCAAGGAGGACTTAGAGGGAAGTGGGAAGTGAGAGAATTAGTGATTAGGGTATCCTCAATCTTCCCTCCATATCTCTTATTTATCAATTGTAATATATGGCCAGTTAGAGGGTCACACACACATACACGGGGGAACTGGAGAGAGGGAAAGAGAATTGAGAGAAATGAAGAGAGGAAAGAGATTGATCTTCCCCTCTTTTCCCCTTGGGGAGGTAATCTGGCTTTGTCTCCTTGAGGGACAGAGTATGTCTCCTCAGAGAGTGGTTTGGGAGGTAGAGATTAAAACTAGAGGCAAGAGCTTTAGTGAAATGGTACACTGCTTCCCTTCTTGGTCTCAGCTATGGTTGAGAGACCAGATGGACCTTCCTGTCTCTGTGTCCTTCAAATACCCTAATTGTCACTTCTCCCTCCCCCCAAACCTGAATTTACTCCTCCGCCCAGAGAAGAGGATTACTCCTTTGGATCAAGTTATATGGATCCCTAGGATCCTGAGTTAACCCTCCCTTTTGGGAAGAGGTATGGTTCTCCCCAAATCTTCAGCCCCCTTTCTTAGAGTCAGGAACTAGGCAGTCCTGATCTAAGTAGTAACACTTTATTTGGGATCACTCAGGGAAGGGAGAGATGAAAGTATTAGGTGAGGAAAGTGGTTAGCAGGAATCCTTATTGACTGGCAGACTGACCTCCCCAAATCTCAGGGGTCCAGGCTTTCGGCCTTGACCCCTCTTATGGTCAGCTGCTGACTTGGTTCCTACTCCTGAGCTAATCTAGTTAGAATGATGGAGTTCAGGACAAGCTAGGGAGAGATTGGTGGAGAATAATCTTTGGAGGGAAGATTTTTCAGTACTCCGTTTTCTTCAAAGTCTCAGTCTAGGATGTCTCAAGCTGAGTAAGAGATTTTAGGGGTTCACTGGGAATCAGTTGATATCCAGAGGGACCCCCAGCCTCAGAGGTCCTCTTCTCAGGCTCTCAGCTGGAGGAATCAGGTGAGCTGACAGTTTTGAGTTCTCTCAGCTTCTGTTCTCTCCCTGGAATCTTGAGGGGTTTTTCCTTTGCCCTTCCCCCGTACTTTCTCTTGGCAGCTGATTCCTGCCAAAGATGTTCTGTCTTACACAATAAACCTGTTAGTTTTCACAACTGCTTGAAAGACTTAGTTGTGACTGGCCCAGTATAGTAAGGCACAGACTGCTTTACTGTTCTAAAAGGGGACTGAGGTATCATCCACACACCTCAGTATAACCCATTATTTCAATATGTGACTCTGGGCAAGTCATTCATCCCCTATTGTCTAGCCCTTACCACTCTTCTTCCTTGGAACCAATATATAATATTTATTCTAGGAAAAGAAGTAAGGGTTAAAAAAAAAAGAATGTACCTGCCCAATAAACCTCATTTATGATGCAAGTGAATGAGGTAACAAGAAGAGTCTATATAGTGATCTAATCATGATAGAAGAACCTAGATTTTATTAGAATTCAGTAAAATGGAGGATTCTTAGAAAAGAAGTTTCCATTCAATAAGTATTTATTTAGTACCTACCTTTGTGCTGGGCATTGTTAAGTACTATAGATATAAAGACTAAGTGCCAAAGTGGATAAAATAGAACAGCTGAGTTGAAATCTTGCCTCAATTTCTTACTCACTGTCTGACTTTGGGCAAGTCATTTAACATTCTCATTCAGCCTCAATTTCCTTATCTATAAAATAGGGGAAGAAGGCCATCAGCCTCAAAGGTTCCTGCTAACTCAAAAATGAATGACTTATGTGGCAGCCAGGAAGCTCAGTGGATAAAGAGCCAGACCTGGAGATGGGAGGTCCTGGGTTCTTATTTAACTTCAGACACTTTCTAGCTATGTGACCCTGAGCAAGTCACTTATCCCCAAATGCCTAGCCCTTACCATTCTTCTACTTTGGAACTAATACTTAGTATGGATTCTAAGACAGAAGGCAAGGTTTTAAACAAAAAAAAATAATAAAATGAATGATTTAAGATCTATAAATATAGTCTCTGCACTCAAAGAGCTTAGATTCTGTTGGGAGAAATATCATGTACATAGAAAATAAAGTTTATGTGACTCTATTTATGTGTATATATTGATATATGCATACAGACTTGTATATGTATCTATGTATTGCAATAGATAGATAGATAGATAGATAGATAGATAGATAGATAGATAGATAGATGAATAGATAGATTCATGGATGTATAGATAGGTAGATAGATAGATAGATAGATAGATAGATGATAGATAGATAGATAGATAGATAGATGAATAGATAGATTCATGGATGTATAGATAGGTAGATAGATAGATAGATAGATAGATAGATAGATAGATAGATGAATAGATAGATTCATGGATAGATAGATAGATAGATGAATAGATAGATTCATGGATGTATAGATAGGTAGATATATAGATAGATAGATAGATAGATAGATAGATAGATAGATAGATAGATAGATAGATAGATAGATAGATGGATGGATAGATAGATAGATAGATAGATAGATAGATAGATAGATAGATAGATAGATAGATATGTATAGAGTCAATTGGGTGGAAGGACTCATCTCCATCCTTTTTCTGAGATGCAGCATATGTAGTAGGACTGGAAAGGGGCTGATTGTGGGATCATCAGGCTACTTCTCAATGCCCGCTATAATATTGAGACAGGATTTCCCCGCAATGGTGGCCTTTTATAGTCTGTTTGGTTAGCTGCTCTTGCAGATCTGACCGTCCCAGGGCTAACACTGACAAGGATAAAACGAAACTCTCCTCTGTTTTTCATGTCACACATGAATTAGCAATTACTTGGCAGCTAGTTAAAATTCATAAAATTACCATTGTCAGGACTCAGCAGCTGGGGAGAGCATGCTGCTGTAAGTGTGCCCCTGCTCTGTTCCTCTCCTGGCTTCCAGCTAGCCAGTCAAGCTAGTAGTATTCTATGTTTCCCATTGACAGAAGTGGGAAGTCACGTGGGGGAGGGAAATCATTCAATGAATCTCCCTCCACTTTGGAAGGCTCAGTGTCAGAAATGATCAACAGTGTTCTATGCTATTGCTACTAGTGAAAATTGGCTCTAGTGGAAGCAGAGGTCAGAAGAGATGCTCTGTGTCTATCAGTTGGCCCTTTGGAAAGGGTACAACTGACCCAAACATTGTAAAAGGGCTCCATTGCACTAAGATCCTGTCTCAATATCATGTTGTTTATAATTAATATCATATGATACGATAGGATATAATATAATAAAATGTGGCATGGAGGCAGCTCAGTAGCTTAGTGGATTGAGAGCCAGTCCTAGAGACGGGAGGTCCTGGGTTCAAATCTGGCCTCAGACACTTCCTAGCTGTGTGACCCTGGGCAAGTCACTTAACCCCCATGGCCTAGCTCTTACCACTCTTCTGCCTGGGAACCAATACACAGTATTGGTTGATTCTAAGACAGAAGGTGAGGATTTTATTTAAAAAAAAAATATATATATATATATAGCATGGTATGGGATAACATAGCATAGCATGGTATGGTATAATATAGTATAATATTCAATACAATACAAGGTAACATAACACAATGTAATGTAGCACAATATACTACAAATACAATACAAATAAAAAAATAAAGTATAGTATAGTATAACATAGCACAATATGGTATAGCATAATATACAATATAATACAAGGTAATGTGATGTAACATAACAATATAACATAAAAGTATAATACAATGAAATGTAATATGACACGATGTGATATGATATAAATAATCTTTCTTAGAATAGAATGTGTTGTACAAACAAATTTATAATTAGTAGACTATTCTTTTCACAATAAAAGATTTAGCAATGAATAGGAATTTTATATTGCCAGTCCTATGGGAGCATAAATCTCTAGATCAGAAATGTCAGATATTTGGCCTTTAGGCAACACTCCCCTTTGAAGCCCCAACTACATTAAAATGTATTCAAGCAATGGGGCAGCTGGGTAAATTTGGTCTCAGACTCTTCCTAGCTGTGTAACCCTGGGCAAGTCATTTAACCCCCAATGTCTAGTCCTGCTCTTCTGCTTTGGAACCAATACTTTGGATTGATTCCAAGACAAAAGGTAAAGGTTTATATATGTGTGTGTGTGTGTGTGTGTGTGTGTGTGTGTGTGTGCATATATATATAATCAGTAAACATTTAACAAAATAAATAAAAATGCAATAGAACATAGGTAATGTCAATATTTGGTTTTCTAAGTCAATATGAGACCGTAGAGATCTCTCTACATGGTTTAGTGGCTCCATTTTTATTTGAGTTTGACAGCCCTGCTCTAGCTTTAGAAATAGCTTGACTCCATCCATCTCTGCATATTTATTTCCAGTTTCCTTACTAATGACAGTCTTTGTAAGAATAAGGATGAATCATCATTTGTGTCATGGAGCCTTAAAAAAACCTTACTTTACATTAGCATGGGATTCATAAGCAGGAGATCCCCACACCTGCTGACCATCTGACAATGGTATTCTGTCCTTCCGCAACTCGGCAGGACACCATAAAGCACAGGTCTGGGGGAAACAATTCTCTGCTTGAACTGTGGCTTGGTGCTCCTGGCAGCTGGAGGCTGAAACATTTTTTTCCTTCTTCTTGTCTTTGAAAAGTGACATGATGAGGAAGGAGGAACTGCTGCTGTGATGTCTAAACAATAACTTAGGAATGCACATGGTTCTTGCCCTTTGCAAGGGATGAGGTCTGGGAAATGGGATGGGAAGCCTCCCCACTCTGTGTCAGTCAACCTCCAAGAGATTTCCCCCCAAGGTTTACGTGATCTTTTTTTCCTGACCCATAGGTCAAAACCTCGTTCTTTATGAATTTTAACTAGCTGCCAAGTAATTGCTAATTCATCCATGACTTTGGCATAAAAAAATGAAATGTCAAAAAAAATTCACTAGGGAAAACAAAGCTTACATGAGAACAGTTCCATGGTTGCTTGAAGCTTTGACAAAGGGATTTGTAAACAAATATATAATTTTTCTGGGGGCAAGTTCCCTTCCAGAATTTTCCATTCCAAAAGGATATTGAAATTTTTCAGGATTCATTTAAAGTTTATAAATCTTTCTGCTGATGAGAAGGTAGCATTGCTACTGATTAAAAACAAAACAAAACAAAACAAAACCCTGCCATCAAAAAATAAGATAGGCCAACTTTCATAATTTAGGATCATAAATACAGAGCTGAAAGGGAACTGAGATGCCCTTTGGTCCAATCCCCTTATTTTATGGATGGAGAAACAGAGTGAGAGATGGAAGGAACTTGTGCAAATTCCCACAGGTATTAAATAGCCATGATTCAAATCCAATCCTTTGGCTCATTGTTTTGAACTTTTTTTTAATAACTCCCTCAATTAGGTCAAAAGACAAAGTAGAGTAAACAGAGATTCAGAGGAGATGAGGCATAAGAATTCCATTAGATGATTTGCTTTTGATAGAGATGGCTGTGTACTATAGAGCTTTTGAAGTATATAGTTAACATGTTATTTTTGCTGTAATCCTTCCAGGTGATGCTCTCTGTAGTTTTGTGTCTACTGCATGCATTATTAATATGCATTTGTTTTATTTCAATTTTAATGGTTGATTATCTGAGGGCCAAGAAAATCACCACTGTTGTTTCAAAGCATTGGTGTTTGTATCTATACTATACAGCTATACATTTTGGGCTTGCCCTGGATGATTTTTGCAAGGGACTACAAAGAGTTTCAGCCCAGGGAGGAATGTACCCCAATTCCAAAAATCCACTGGTATGAACTCTCTCTTTCTTGGTAGAAGATCAATGGTCAGTACGAAGGGCAGAGTGAAGACGGCAAGAGTGGGAGAGAAGGGAACATTTCAGTCCTCTTTAGGTCTAGAAGTCTTTTCAGGTAGTGTGGTCACTTTGGGGAATTTTGGCTCTTAATTTCAAGGGAAAAGATGAAAAATATCAATCTGACTTCAGGTTGCCAAATGAAAATTCTCTGGGAATAAGCCAACATGAGAGGAGCTGGAAGTCTCCATCATGTCTCTAGCTCCAGTTTGCTACAGTAGAGATTTCAGGGAATTTTCTCATTGGTAAGATCTAGGATTCTCTTAGTTGAGCTGTTACCTCATTCCCAATGAGAGAGAGTCTTAACTCTGTATTATCTGGTATATATTCCACTATGTATACTTTCTCTGGTTTCTGTTTGCTATTAAACTGGTTAAATGAATTTCTTTGTTTACAAAAAAAAGAAAAGAAAAAAGGAAACTAAAAAGCTAAGAACAAATTAAACAAACAAAGTCTTAACTTTGTTTTGCAATAATACGAAGGAAGAAAAGTGAGATCAGAACAGGAGTGATGGATGTGGAGAACAGGGAACATTTGATGAAACAGAGGTCATAGTGAGGACAAATTTCTTCAGGTCCATTTCCTAGAGAAAGTGACAAGGCTTTTGAGGAGTCTGCTTTGCCTACTCTTTCTTCCTTTCTCCAATCTGATTTGTTTGCTGAATCTGTTTACCCTCAAATTCACTTATTTTTCCTTTCTTTTAGACCAGAGATTCTTAACCTGAGGTTCACAGACCTCTTTTCCTAAAGGATCTGTGGATAGATTTCAGGGTGGTGTCCTTGATCTCAGAAAGAAAAATTACATGTTAATTTTCACTAACCTCTAACTGAACTTTAGCATTTCCTTCAATTATTTAAAAATATGATTCTGAGAATGGACCCTGAGGCTTCACCAAACTGCTAAAGAGGTCAAAAAGAAGCCAAGGATCCCATTATATAGGTGGCATAGTATCTCAATCTTTTCTTTTTTTTAAAGAAATGCTCTTTTGTAGCATTTGTAGCATTGTGGATCAAGAAATCTAGAACTTCCCAGGGTCCTAATTCCCAATTCTGCCATTTTCCACAATACTATCATATGAAGGCATATGGAGTGTGAGTAGAGTCCCCAGGACTCCATAAGGACCCTTCTAAGGAGATTGCCCTGAGGAAGGGGGCAAGGTGAGGGGAGGTCAAAACAGATCACCTGGACTGCAGCAATTGTCAAGGAAGATGCAATCTGGTACTTTCCTTTTTTGACTAATTATTCTTATTAATAAGAAACTAAGTTCAATTGTTTCTACATGTTAAAGAAATTCAGATCTTGGAAGCACTCTATAAATTCTGACATTTGTGGAGTAAAGCCCTCATTGCTCTGCCCTAGTTACAGAAGCTCTGGAAATTCCTTGTAGTTTGGTACACAACAGAGACACACAAAAGAATGTACTTTCTGTCTTATGAGGATGATAAAGGTATTATATAAAACAGAGGAAGTGCCTATGACAATCCTAGTATGATAATATAGGATGATGGTTTAGGATAATATTCTACTTTTTTGTTTTTGTTTAATCTTATCCAACTCTTTGTGCTTGGAAAAGATACTAGAGTGGTTTGTCATTTCCTTTTCCTCCAGCTCATTTTACAGATGAGAAACTAAGGCAAATGTTATTAAGTGACTTACCTTGAGAATGGATTTGAACTCAGGTCTTCTTGACTTCCTGACTTCAAGTTAGGTACTCTAATCCCTATGCCACTTAATTGCCACAACATTCTGTTTTTCCAAGAATTCTATATAGCACTTCAAGTTTAACCCTGTAATCTACTAAATTCCAGGGGAAGCTTATGGATGGATGCTTGATTCCTCTAGTGTTGCGATATTTACCACAAACATAGTTACTGGATGAACACTTTCACATTTTTTGCACACTGATCAGTTTTGATTGGAATCAATACCTTTCTACGCCATCTTGCCTTCACGTAAAATCTGCTTTTTAACATAAACAAGGAAGATAAGTTATGAATAGCCTCCACAGAGACTAGGTTTGTGCTGAAAAATCTTCAATGGTTTTGATCAAGATTAGGCTTATACAAATATCCTATATTCAAGCGTAAAAAAAAAGTCTCCCTGTCTATAGGAGGTCAAATGCATATTTGGGGGGAACAAGCAGGAGTTTAGGACAATAGATATTAAATGGTTAATGAGGGAACTCTTAAAATGTTGCTTTTTTTTCTAACAGGTGATTTAAAAGCAATCTACTCTCTGATACAACTCTTCCATCTCTGAGGCACTCAAAGTCTGCTCAGAGCTCTCTGGCACCTATTTCATTTGCCCTGACCCGTTCCTTTTCTAAGCTTCTTCTTTCTTGGATCAGGGCATCAGACTGTCATTCCTGTTTCTAGCTTCTCCTTCTAATGTAGAATGAATGGGGATCAACCTCAAGGTGCAATGCTAGTTATCTGTCAGAACGAATTATTCCCAGTGGCCACAGTAGGTATTTGGAAGCAAATGCAAAATTACAGAAGTTCTCTCCTTATGTTGTTTTCATGGGACCAAGCCAACAGCCTGTGGCTGCTTAGCTTAGTCAGTTGGAGCCCTGGGCTAAGCAAGCCAGCATGATGGATGCAGCCCCTAAGTAGGCCAATAAGGAAGTTTTGCTCTGTTCTGGTGTAATGGCATGAGTGCTTGCCATGGAATTCAGAGAGAACTGGGTTTGAATGCTGTTTCTGGAACTTACCAGCTAAGTGGATATGGCAAGGCACTCAACCTCCCTATACTTTAGTTTCCTCATCTGTAAAATGGGGCTAATAATTTCTTTAGAGATGAAGTGGCAGAAGAGATGCAAGCTGACCTTGGGGTGAGAAAGATCTGGATTCAAGTTCCACTTCGAATACATACCAGCTGTAGTGTCAGGGGCAAGTTGCTGGACCTCTTAGTGTCTCAGACAGTTAAGACTAAGTTACAGATGAGTTCTTTATCTGCATTAGTGGGAAAAGTTTAAGTTTTCAAACTGGGAGAAAAGGAACTTGCTCCCAGTGAAATCACAGGATGTATGTATTGTATTGTTAAATTTATTTTTATTGGTTGTGCTGAAATACTTAATTTGTGGTCACCAGGGATTTAATTACTAAATCCCAAAAATCAATTACTGTTGCCAAATAATTGTTAAATTTATGGTTGGATTTAATATTTTAATTGGTGGTCGCCAGGGATTTCATTTCTAAATCCAAAATGAATTACTCAAGTAAATGGAATTTATGATAGTTAATTTACAATAGAGAGACAATATTAAGGAAGTGAGAAAGGGGGAGAGAGAGAGAGAAAGCTTCAGCTTCCTCTGAACCAAGTAGAAATTCTAAGACCCTAATCAGGGAAAAGGTGTCTCAAGATGATGGGCCTTTCTTGGAGGTTCACACCTCCAGAAAGGCAAGGAACTAAGTCAGCCTTTCACTTACCACAGTGACCATCTAAAAGGAAAGCAGTCTGAGGTCTCTTGCATGAGCTCCTCCTGGGGTCCAGTTCCACAGCCAAGAGTCTTCACTCCAGGTCTGAGTGTCTGTCTTCCAGTCTCTCCTCAAGTGTCTATCTTCTAGTCTCTCCTCTGAGTGACTCTTCATTCTTGATTCCCTTTGTGTGCCTCTGTGTCCTTTATTTAAAGACCTTTTCCCCTTGTGTCACCTCCCCTAAATTTTTATGTCTACCAATCACAGCAGATGCTCCTCTCCAGGATTGCTCACTCAATGTACGAAATGGATGTTCACACCTTTTGTAGTTAGTTATACCTTTTGTGGTTAGTTAATACCTTTTTTGGTTAGTTCACCTTTTGTAGTTAGTTAACACATTTTTGTAGTTAAAATGAGTAGATCTACTTTAAATATTGAGTTAACACTTTGGGGATTAAAAATCTAAAAATAGACTGGGGATTACAATTTTATTTTCCCAATAAAGGAAGAGCTAAGTACCTTCATTGTTATAATCAGGAGATAGCCAAATCCAATCTTCACAGTATATATTGTTATATTATGTTTCATCATATTTTATACTATGCAATAATATACAGTTATTATTTATACAATATTATACATTGTTATACTATGTGTAATATATATACTATGTTATATTATACGTTACATTAACTATTAATTATGTTGTTATAGTATGTTATGTTATTAGTTTATAGATGAAAGGAGTATTTAAGAGGACTAGCACTTCTGATGGCAGAATTAACCCTTTTCAGGGCAGCTCATTGACCTTTAGTATCTACCTTCAGTTTCCCCAACTCTCACCCGTGGCTTCATGAAGCTGTAGCATTTACACGCCACCCCCAGTAAAATTATCAGTTAGCAGATGAGCTAAACTAGGTTGAGGGTAACCAACAGGCTTGTATGTTAGGATAATGTCTACCCCAAGTATGGGAAGCCTTCCTCTAGCAGAATAGTCATGTGAGAATTATTTATTCCAAATTGTTCCACTCTGGTATCTTTCCCAAAAAAAACCCAAATGCCATTACAAAAATTTGGACATAACTGAACAAGAACAACAACAAACCCAAACAAACAAATAATAAAAAGCAGGCTATTATCCTAAAGTAGCATTCTAGATTATCATACTAGAATTGTCATGGGAACTTCCTTTGTTTAATAGCAAATGGCCATGAAGGCAGCTGAAGCCTGTGGAATGCTCAAAGTTCAGTCAAACATACAAGATGCCAAAGTTATCCACTGCTTCTAGGGCTATGCTAGGCTTCTTGCCTTTTTTTTTTTTGGCTTGCCACTGGACTTGGTGGTTCTGTAAGAGACAGTGAAGTTGATGATTTTATGCAACTCTGCTTCACTCAAATTCAATTCACTCACGAGTCAAGCATCACTTAGCAACCTACCTGAACTGATGCAGAGTGAAATAAGCAGAACCAGGAAAACATTATACACAGGAATAGCAATGGTTGTGGAATGGTGAACTATGAAAGACTTAGCTACTCTCAGCAAAATGATCCAGGACAATTGTAAGGGGCTTATGAGAAAGAATGCTTATCTGCCTCCAGAGAAAGAACTGATAGAGTCAGAATGCAAATCAAAGCATATGCTTTTTCACTTGTTTGGGGGGGGTATTTGGGAGTTTGGTTTTTTTATGATTATTCTCTTATAAAAATGAACAATATAGAAATATGTTTTGTATGATAATACATATATAACCCAGATTGAATTGCTTGTCAGTTTGGGGAAGGGGAGGAAAGGGAGGGAGGAAGAAATTGGGATCATATAACTTTGGAAAACTTATATGGAAATTTGTTATTACATGTAATTGGTAAAATAAAATATCTGCCAATCTAGTCTACCAAGATAAATTCACCAATATTACAAATACGATTATAAAATAGCATAAATAAGAACTATTTAAATAAAAAAGAAATCATTTATCATGATGTCATTGGTCCTCTTTGAAAATGAAGGTCAGGGGGCAGCTCAGTGGATTGGGAGCCAGGCCTAGAGACAGGAGGTCCTACGTTCAAATCTGGCCTCAGACACTTCCCAGCTATATGATCCTGGACAAGTCACTTAACCCCCATGGCTAGCCCTTACCTCTCTTCTGCTTTGGAACAAATACACAATATTGATTAAAATATGGAAGGTAAGGGTTAAAAAAAAACAAAGGACAAACAATAACAGTATTATGTTATATTAATAATATTATGATATATTATACTATATTATGTTATATTAATTTTATATCTTTGTATGTGTCATTGTGTACTCTACCCCATGAAGCTGATATAAAAATGAAATGAGAAAATATATGTAAAAGCACTTTGTATACTTTATTTTTTTGAGATATCTTATTTTCCCAATTATATGTGATAACAATTTCCCACATGCATTTTCTATGTTTTTTGAAATTTTATTCAATTGATTAATTTAGAGCATTTTTCCAGGATTTCAAAAATCATGTTCTTTCCCTCCCCTCTCCCCAACTCCCTCCCATAGCCAATGCACAATTCCACTGGGTTTTACATGTGTCTTTGGTCAAGACCTATTTCCATATTATTGATATTTGCACTCAGGTGATCATTTAGGGTTTATAACCCCAATCAATTCTGATCGACCATGTGATCAAACAGTTGTTTTTCTTCTGTATTTCTGCTCCCACAGTTCTTCCTCTGAATGTGGAGAGTGTTCTTTCTCATAAGTCCCTCAGAATTGTCCTGGATCACTGCATTGCTGCTAGTAGAGAAGTCCATTATGTTCTATTGTACCACAGTGTATCTGTCTCTGTGTACAATGTTCTCCTGGTTCTGCACCTTTCACTCTGCTTCTGTTGCTAGAGGTCATTCCAGTTCACATGGAATTCTTCCAGTTCATTGTTTCATTGAGCACAATAGTATTCCATCACCAACATATACCACAATTTGTTCAGCTATTCCCCAATTAAAGGGCATCCCCTCGTTTTCCAGTTTTTTGCCACCACAAAGAGCGCAGCTATAAATATTCTTGTACAAGTCTTTTTCCTTATCATCTCTTCCACGTGCATTTTCTAAAGTTATAAGATGCAAATTGCCTCCATTTTCTCCCTTCCTTCCCCTTTCTGGAGATGGTCAGCAATTTGATCTGGGTCATATGTGTATTATCATGCAAAACATTTTTCTATATTGTTCATTGCTGTAGGAAATATTCATCTAAAACCCAACCCCCCAAATAAAAACACAAATAAACTAAAGTGAAAACTGGTCTGCTTTGATATTTTGTAAACTTTAAAGGCTCTGTCATCTATTACTACTTTCTCTTGATCATAGGACTGCATGCCTAAACTCGTTGAACTCTGTTTCAAGTAAATCCTATTAGTTGCAGGGGGCAGGGGAGTAGAGTGGAAAATTTTGATAAATCAGTTCCCACCTATCATCATTTGTGGTCAGTAGACAAGTAAGCTTGTTGTCTTCCGGTAAAAGAGAAGCAGAGAGCTATCCTGCAGGAATTAGCTGAAAACCAAGAAGTACATTGCTGAAATAATCTGCTCTTAGGAAAATATTGATGTCCTTGACAAGCTCCCAGTGTGCTCTTCCCAGAAATGGAAGCTCGTCCTTAGAGAAACAAAGGCTAAATGTCTGCAGACGTTGTTTGTGCTTTCATAGAATAGGATTGGCTCAAGCCTGCTGGTAGGACTGCTTTTGTAGCCATTATTCAGAATGCTGCCATTTTTCATAGGGTAAAGTATTTCCCTTTTCATATCTAAACTGTTTGGTTGCTGAATTGGGAAGAGAAAGATCATTTGTGTAAGGAAAGCTAATAAAATCAACTTATGATAGATAGCTGGATAGATAACACATTTCTTAAGCATTCACTCTGGGCCAGGCACTGTGCTAAGAAACCGCCTCTTGTATAAGATCTTGATGAAAGGCACAGGCTGCTTGGAAGACCGGATGGAGAACTGCCCCTCTGAGGCATGAACTGAGAGGAGGGCATGCAATGAATGAGGCGACCGGGGCTGGAGAGCATCATGGTTCATCCATTCACTTGCATCTGATTGTTAGAGTTCTGAAGTTTAGAACTGACAGAACTGCAAATCAAATAATAGCTTGGAGACTCTGAGAAGATTACCTAAGGACAGTGTGTTCAGACCGGACAGAAACATAGTTGCTTCGAGTTTTACCCCACAAGGTAAAGATGATGATCAGCAAGTTCTGGGTTGAGACATTAGAGCTGTTAAGAAGCTAGGAAGAGAAGCTTTGAGAAGAAACTACAAGAAACAGAAGTATAAGTTGAGGTTACAAGGAATTCCCTGACAGACAGGAGGTAGGGGACAGAATCAAGATAGCTTTTCAGCTGTTTTAATGAGTCTCCTGATTGAAGAGAAGCATTACTTTGCCATTTGGCTGACGAAAAGCTGATGAACACTAAAAGGGAAGAGATACGATCTGATTTTGGGAGGTTTCATGGAATGTGGGCACAGAAACATCCTGGAAACCAGGAGGATTTAGTTTTAAGTCCTGCCCTTGCCACACATTGACTATGTGACCACAAGCAATGTACACAGCTTCTCAATGACCCACATAGCTCTCTAAGACTATAAGTTATGACAGAAGATCCCTATTCAAAAGCAGAATGCTTCTGTTCTCAGTTTGTGATTCTGGAATGCTTCTTTAAAAGGAGCATTGTATTAGTAAGTGAACAGTAGAAAGCGGAACAGTAGAAAATACAGTGTAAGGCAGCAAAGTAAAAATGGATGAGCAAATGATGGTCAAAAACCGATCCATCATTTACAACAGGATGCAAATCTTTATGCATTGATATATCTATATATCTGTGAAAGTTCTTCAAATTTATCTAAACCAATGAGAATGTGCATTGGATCTAATCTAAGCACTGGACATATAGATTAGAATTTAAAATTCTTTTGGCTATCCCTGGCAAATAATGTTTTTCTTACCACTTTATATAGCAGAAGTAATAGTAACGCAAGCAAGGTAAGAACTCCACGTAGTACTAATAATAGTTTATGTTCTTTGTAGAGAGATATGCATAATTGGTCCCAAGGATGCTGACACACACTGAATACAGTTACAAAGGACAGCACAAAACTAAAAATAGGCCAGAACAAGCCGAGCTCACTATATATCTTTCACCATTCCTGTATTTGTCCTGGTACTTGACACTCTTAATGTCTGCCCTGGTCTGGTAGAGCATCCCCTTTTAAATACTCTACTTAATAAGTTATGCCCTTCCATAGCTATACTCTATTCACAAAAAGAAATGAAGCTCTTTGGAGGCAGATCCTATTTCATTTTTGTCTTTTTTATTGCCATTACTTGGCATAGTGCCTGGTAGTTAATATAGGCTTGTTGATTGATGAATTGATAGATGAGACCACCCAAAAACTTCAGTGATATCTATGACATTGGATTTTTCTTCTTGTCTCAATATCTCTTGTGGTCTTTTTAAATTTTTTATAATTTATGTATTTGTTGCCTTCTAATCTCTGATTCAGAATCACCAATTGTTAGATGCTATTCTTGATAAAATTTGGTTGAAAATGCTTGTCCTCTATGATATATAAGTGCTGCCCCACTGCCTTACCTCACACAGGGGAGGGGGAAAGCACTCCTCTGGGCTGCTGGGCAGAGGGGTAAGTGAAGTGAGGAATGTCCTCAGAGAGTGTAGAGAGGGGAAGGGGAGTGGCCTGATCTCTCTGCTCCCCTCCAGCTCTGTTGCCGGTGAGCAGCCCACCTTACCCCTTGTGATCTCCCATTGGACAGCTGGGCAGAAGGGTAGGGGATATGAAACAATGTTATCAGACACAAGGGAGAGGGGAAAGGGAGCAGCTCTGTCTGAGTCCCTCTGCCTTTCTAGTAATGACCTCAGAGTGAGTTGGGGTGGGAGAGGGCAGCTATGTGTCCACAGAGAGCACTCTTCATGCCATCTTTGTCACCTGTGCCATAGGTTTGCCATCACTGTCCTAGGTCATCACCTCTATTCTAGCCTCACATAATCTCAGTCATTTCAATAAGCTACTAGATATCCACCCTTGAATATATTGTACCCTCAACCTTTTGCTCTTCACACCCTGTGATTCTTCATCCTTGGATAACCCTCTCCTTCTGCTCCTTCTCTTATCTTTCCCCTTAGCCCCTAAACAAAACTTTAGGAGATCATTAAACTATGGTATTGAAGTCACTACAAAATTCCCATTCCCTACCTCATCTGGGCCTCCACCATTGTCTCACAAAACTCTTATTCAAATCTGTTTGATTCTCTATCCTGTTCTTCACAATGCCTATATACCCTTCTTTTTCCTCACATTCCTAAAGCCTCCCTCATCTCCTGTTTCTTAGTATATGACCTCACTTCCTATTTTACAGGGACAATCAAGGCCATCCTTCATAAGGTCTTTCAACCTCTTTTTCCTGCCACCAAATCCCTTCTTTTCATCATTCTTTCCTCTTATTCTGTACTCTCAGAGGATGAGGTGATCAAGAATAACCGCTCTATTTGTGCCCTTGATTCTATATCATCTCCTTTGGAATTTTTCCCATGAATCAGTCTCCTTCCCTTTCATTATTGATTGCTCCCTAGTTGTTGGTTCCTTCTCCACTACCCACAAACATGCTTAGGTTCCCCCTGATTGAAAAATCTTCACTTATTCCTGCCATCCCCTCAAGTTATTCTCCTACATATTTCCTCACTTTTATTGCCTGGAAAAATTGTTTATACTTCCTATCTCTGCCTTCTCCCAACCCAATAACTCTTCAGACTTTTGCAAACCAAATTCCAACTTTTGCTGAAACAACTCTCTCGGAGGTTACTTATGATCTATTAATTTCAAAACCTAACTCCTTTTTCTCATTCTTCATTCTCTTTGAACTTTCTGCAGATTTCAGCATTATTGACCGCATCCATCTCTAAAACACTTTCTTATTTTACTTCCTAGACACTAATTGCTTCTCTCTCTCTCTCTCTCTCTCTCTCTCTCTCTCTCTCTCTCTCTCTCTCTCTCTCTCTCTCTCTCTCTCTCTCTGTCTCCCTCATCCTTTCTATGTGATTTTTCTTCTCAGTTTCCTTTCCTGATTCAATATTCATTTTTCAATCCTCAAGGGTCAGTATCATTAAGGTTCTGCCTGGGCTCTCTTTTGTTCTTTCTTTAATCCCTTTTTGGGGGATCTTATAAGTTTCCATGACTATGCAAATGGCTTCCATATCTGTGTCCCAACCTGACTTAGCTCATATATATATATATATGTATATATATATATATATATATACATATATATATATATATATTCCTTCATTTCCAGCTTCTTCTAAGGTATCTCCATTTTATCATGTCCAAAACTTATCTTTCCCTCGGCTTCAAAACCTGCTTTTCCTCAAAACTTCTCCCTCATACCCCATATTAGAGTCAAAGCTTCAGAGTAATTTTTGACTCTTCCTTTCCCTCCCCACTCTCTCCTCACCATATTCCATCAGTTGCCAAATCTTGTCAAATCTACCTGTATCTCCTCCTCATAGTACTACTGCCCCATTTCAGGGTCTCCATTTGTCTGGACTTGAAATAGCTCTTTAATTGGTCTTCCTCCCTAGTTTTTCTCGTCTCCAATCAAAATGTACATTCTGAAATCAATGCACATCCTATTATGTCACTCCTCTGCTCGAAAAACCTTCAGTGGCTTCCTATATTATGCCTAGGATTCAATAAAAGCTTTTTAGTCAACCCTGTCTTGTACAAGCTCATTCTAACCAGCTTTCTAATGTGTCTTATTTTATCTCATTCTCTGTCATCTATAATATGCTTTATACAAACTGAATTACTTCCTGTTCTCTGATTATATGTCTTGATACCTCCTGCCTTCACGCATGCACACAGGCTGGATCTAGATTTCACACCTTCCTCATTACCTTTTTTTGAAAATTTTCTCTTTCTCCAAGGTATAGTTTTAGCATCATGTTCTATGAAACTTTCCCCAGACTGCTGAAAATGCTCTCTTGTCTTTAGATACTCCTATCCTTCCCAGAACAGGTATTCCCCTAGAGGATAGCAACTATCTTTTTTATTTTGATTTTTGAATAATGTTTGTTATAGTTATTGTTGGAAAGTTTATCAAGATGATCAAATTCCAAAAAAGACAGATCTTACTCTTGACAATTAAATTCCTTTGGAATACTTACAGTGGAATGCTTCTTTTCTCCAATGAAACTGAACTCTTCTCTGATGTCCTTATGAATGAAGTTTGAAATGTTCTATTCTAACAAGGAAAAGTCATAGAGCTCTTGGAGGCAAGATGACAGGAAGGGTATCTGTTCTTTAAAAGAACCCCACCCTCAACTGGGGAGATACATCATGACGGGATCAGGAGATTTTGTTTTAATTATGTTGCTTGAAAGATAACAGTACTTTGTCCTTTTCTGTCCTTATTTCTCAAAGGAACTTAAAAGGGCTTCACAGACAAATAATAGTTGTCCCAGCCTCACTAAGGAATGGCAAAATACTTTTGCCTCTTCAGAAGGGGAAATTGAGGTATGCAGTCAGATGACCCTGTCCTTAACAGGATTTTTAGTTACTCACATTTCATCACTACCAACCCTCATCACTACCAACAGATTTTTTAAAAAAGGAACCCTCTTCCCCATGATTAGGGTAGTTGTTTGCTTGTGAGCAGACAGTGAAAAGGAAACCATTTAATAAAAGGCTACAATAGACAATGGGTCTGTTACCTTTATAAACCATCTCTTTCTTATAATCATTTACAAAGGCCTTTTGGTGTGTGGTTTTACTTCTAGGCCTCTCCTAGGAGAATTCTGGAGGTGAGGAATTGGGAAGAGAGGTAAGTGATGGATGTTAAGCCTAGTAGGGTCAGGTAAGAGAGGCCAAGAAAGGGTGGTTAACTCCACACTGGAGGTGGAGCAGAAGTATATGGACTCAGGGATTATCCAGAGGCCACAAGAAAAACAGGGGCTGAACTTGTGATGGGATTTGAGTAAAATCAATCATCTAAACCACTTGCTGTTGGATCTGACCCCTAGCTAATGGGGTCAGCTGGACCTGGAAGATAAATATTTCAAATTTTAAAAAATCCCATCATTAGGCAATTAATTCTCAGTAGAGAAAGCTCAAACTCCAAGCCACGTTGGAGTCATGCATTGTTGACTCATCAAATTTTTGTTTGCAGTACATAACATTTCTTTTTACATTCTATGGTAATTCAGTACACCAGGATGATCCTCTAAGGAATCAAATTAGGAAACAACTCCGTTATGCTTGCTGCCTGTTCAAAAAATGTATTAATACTTTGTGTGTTCACTTTCCCCTTCCTTAACTAGCAAGTACTCTCTCGAACCAAGGAATAAATAAACGAGAATAATATTTAAAAAATAGGAAAGCCAATCAAGACAACTAAGAACAAGTTAGCTATATAGATGACGAATATACATAAAAAAGATAGCTAGAGAAAGCATGTGTTATGTGCTCCTATGATGTGCCAGGGACTATGGTAAATGTCGGGGAGAGCAAAATAAGAGAACCAAAATAGCCCATATTCTATATATTTTAATAGGAAAAGACGAACTATAAAAGGGAAGTGGAATGGGATAGGAAATATAATTATGATGACTCCAAGCTGCTGGTGGGAAGATGAGGGGGTCTAGAGAATCAGCAGGAAGTAGAATAAGCAACTTGTTTGGAACTCCTCAGGTTATGGTGGCCAAGGAAGGCTTCCCTCCTCACTGAGGTCTAAGACCATACGCAATAATCCATACCCACTGACTCCCACTTCTGGCTTTTCTATCTTTTAAGGGAAGCAGTTTTAGGTTAGAATTTAGGTCTACACAGCCCTGCTTCTGAATTTCTAACAGGGTAGATAGGGAAATCTTTGAGAAATCTCAATATTTACATTTCCCCAAAGGTTCCTCTTCATCTATCTCCCTAGAATTTTAAAAGATCTCAGTATTTCTCAGAAATGTGAGTTCTTGGGTTCCAAGATGACATGTGCCATTACATTCCTTTTTTCAAAACATTCCACCATCTGACAATCATCAGTGGTTGGCAGTATTTCTTCCCAAGATTTAGAGGAAGATCATTTCTGCTAACCCCCGATGGAGAAAGAAACTGTAAAACAATGTTTTTGATTGAGCTGTTACCAGTTTGATTATTTGGACTGAGACTGTTAGTTTAACCAAAGGACTGGCCAATTCTGTCAAACAACTGCCTTGGTTGACCACTTTACCCTTGTGTGGCCCTCCCCTCCTCACCCCCCAACTAAATTGTCTGGCTGTTGGATGGGAGCAATCAAATTAATTGGTTATGTTGGCAGTATGTGGGTAGGCACTTAGCTGAGAAAATCAAGAAGGAATTTTATTTTTAAACCCTTACCTTCCATCTTAGAATCAATGCTGTGTATTGGTTCCAGGGCAGAGGAGTGGCAAGGGCTAAGAAATGAGAGTTAAGTGACTTGCCCAGGGTCACACAGCTAGAAAGGATCTAATGTCAAATTTAAATCCAGGACTTCCTGCCTCTAGGCCTGCTTGCTAACAACTGAGCCACCTAGTTTCCCCCAAGAGGGGCTTTCTTCTAACTATAGAGTTTCGTGATTGGGAAGGGCGCCATATTGGGCAAGAGCCCCAAGAGGGACATGTAGGCCCCATATATGGTAATTTGGGAGTTAGTATGAAAAGTGGTGCTTTTATTAAGGAACTCCTTGGGTCTGAATGAGTTAACTACTCCAGAAAAGTAAATGTAAAAGCAAGAGATACTATTCCCAGGAAAAAGAGATTCAATACAAAGAATGATTTGGGGGCTCTTTCTGTAACTTGGAACAATTAGATATCAGAAAGTAAGAAGACAGCCTTTGTGCATATGTGGATTCCGAATATAGCAGGTGTAAGCTATCTCTTAGGAAGCTGAACAGCTCTTCTAGGCTCTTTCCTTTTTGGATGTTTGCCACTGATGGGGTGAACCAAAACCCTTGAAATGTAAAGATTTCCTGAGATATGGAGGCTGAATAATTGGATTTTGGGATGACATTACTCTTGTAAGATTCTACCAGATGTACTTCCTGGGGTATTTTCTGTCAAAGAAGGGGGGGGGGGGTGGAATCCCTTCCCTTCCTGAGGCAAGAGGCAAGATAAGAGATATTCTCTTGAATGAAAGTGGGAGGGTGGAGAAAGAAAAAAAATGATCTTCCAGTTCTCTAGCCAACTTTTCTACTCTGGCAGCTCTAAGAAGGGGTTGGGAGTGGAGAGACATGCCGAATGAGGCTGACAGAAATATGCCCCCTGAGACCCTTGTCACCTCACACCTGGATGATTACAATAGCTTTCTGGTGGGTATGCCTGCTTCAAGCCTTTCCCCATTCCAATCTGTCCTCCATTCAACCCCTAAAGTGATTTTCCCAAAATGCATGTCATTCCTTTCCTCAATAAACTCTGGTGGCTCCTTATCACCTCCAGGATCAAACACAGAATGCTCTGTTTGACATTCAAAGCCCATAACCTAGCTCCCTCTTGCCTTTCCAGTCTTCTTACATGGTACTCCCTGACACGGAACTTCCCATACAAGACACTCTATCTCTTGGTTCTGGGCATTTTCTCTGGCTCTCCTCCATGCCTGGAACCCTCTCCTTCACTCTGACTCACACTGACCTCCCTGGTTTCCTTTAAGTTGCAGCCAAGATTCCATCTTCCACAACAAGCCTTCTCCAATGCCTCTTCATTCCGGTGACTTCCTTTTGTTAATTATTTCTTATTTATCCTGGATATAGTTTGCCTTGTATAAATGTGTTTTAATGTTGTCTCCCCCCATTAGATTGTAAGTTCCTCGAGAGCAGGGACTGTCTTTTGCTCCTTTCTGTATCTCCAGTGTTTAACAGTCTTTGGCACATAATGGACACAATAAATGTTTATGGATGGATCGAATGGGGTGAGGAGTGAATTAAAGAGACTACGATGTGACATCATTTAATTTGTAGGAGGAGGGAGATGTGAGGGCAGTGAGTGGTCAGAAGGAGAGCAGGATATTCTTTGTTTGGTGCAAAACATTTTAATCCCTTGTATAAACTTAAAAATAGATTTAAGACAATTTACTTCATTTAAATGTGTATCTGCAGAGCTCACAGTACAATCTGCTTGGTGTCTTTTTTTTTTTTAATCCTCACCTTACATCTTGGAATCAATCCTGTGTATTGGCTCCAAAGCAGAAGAGTGGTAAAGGCTAGGCAATGGGGGTCAAGTGACTTGCCCAAAGTGCTCAGCTGGGAAGTGTCTGAGGTCAAACTTGAACCCAGGACCTCCTGTCTCTAGGCCTGACTCTCAATCCATTGAGACACCCAGCAGCCCCTTATAGTACAAGCTGAAAAGGAAGTCCACCTGAAGAAGGAAATCCCATTTGTCTGGATATAAATCTCTTTACAGTTAACTCCTTCCTGGTAGATACACAGTGCCAAGAGCATATCTCCAGAATGTGCCCCTGTAGGATGTTGCCCGATGGGTTCTTCCACAGTCACCGATCCCTCCCCTTTGGCAGGGGGGCAAAGGCTGCCAGGGCATACACACATTCGAGTTGGAGCCATTGCCCAGAGTCACACGGGCTTAAGTCTATCCAACAGTATTGGCTTATGGTTGGATCCAATTACTGAGGAAAGATTGAGTTAAATCACCCATTGAAGGGCTTTTCTTTAAATTAGGGGATGTCAATAGTCTCTTTAGGTGCCCCCACCATCGCCTGCTGTGCCTCCCAAGGCGACCCCAGAGTCCAGGGCAAACCACGAAGGTCCTCTTCAGTTAAAGAAAGTCGCACGCCAGTGGGGCAACAGACCCGGGAAAAGCACAGAGCAAGAAAAGGGAGAAGCCTAGTCCCCAGGGAGCTTTATTTCCACTGATTCTTCTTGTGAACTCGCTGCTAGCTTCTTCTGCTAACACTAAATTCAGTGCCTCGGGACAAAGCTCAGGGATGACTCCCTAGATTTGCCCCTGCCGGGGGCGCAGGTGGCTTACCCCCATCATAAACTAGTCAAGTGGAAATAGTGCCTATCACACGCATCTCAGAAGAACCAAGAAAAGAAAGAACAAATCTTAGAACGTTCCACATTTCTCCGCTTGGCCAAATGCACGCTGGCAGCCGGGATGTTTTACAACCAGGAACAAACATGACGACCGCTGCTTTACATAATTTTGTTACCATAGTTTCCTAGTCCGGGTCTGCTAAGGTGCCCCCCCCCCCCCCCCCTTCCTTCTCACAGCTGCGCTTGAGGAAACCATTGACGGAGCCCAGGGGAAGCCCATAACTCTGTTTCCGAACACAGCTGTGGCGGGCGGTGTAACTGCATTGTAACGCGCTGAAGTTGTCGTTGGCTTTGAGATCTGTTTCCAACACTGCTAAGGAGATGGGAGCAGAGTCCAGGAGGAGCTCGGAGCGCAGCCTCGCCCGTCCTCGCCCATCCCCGAGCTCGTCGCCACTGGCTGGAGATACCACCGGTCAGCCTGTCCGAGCTTCCTAGGGGCCAGAGAGGTCCACCCCAGCCTTCCACTTTCATTCAAAGGGGAGGCTAAACAATCCCACATTCCAGAGACTAAGTCAGTGGATCAGGCTGTGCGTTTTTATGATGTTCTTCCAGCTAAAACTTCCTTTAGCATCAAGAACAGTTCGCAGGACTCTCTGTCCTGTTCAGGATGTGATCCAAATGGGCTGAGTGGGGTTTGGGGCATCTTCAGAAGAACAAAACTTTCCCAAAGCTGTATATTTATTAATGCTGGATGAATTAAAATCTGATTGGAGCCATCCTGTTCAAATGTCACTGTTTTCTCCAGCAGCCTACTTCCTGTCTCATTGAGCCAGCTGACTGGGTGTATTTGGACAATTCTGATCCTGATTTACTGCACTAATGCTCAGTCCTTGGGGGGACCTGGGGGTGGGGGAAGGGACACGACAATGGAGTCTTCTGTTTCCCAGGGAGGGACGATGAAGTCCTCAGCCTCCCAGCATTAAACACAGAAGTGGAGGGAGGCAGTGGCCGTAAAGCATTTTCACTGCTGTTATGAGATGAGATATAAAATGAGATTTATTTGTGGCAATCTGATAGAGAAAATTGAGTCCTGGGAATTGATGTCTCGGAAAGCTTTCCAAGTCTGCCAGGAGGTACTGGAGAGTACGTGACTCACACCACAAACTGCAAAATAGTTGGAAAAGGGAAGAAAAGCCAACTGGGCTTTGACGTGTCGTTTGGCTGAAGGAATCAAGCAGTTTGCACGATATGAGTTACAATCACTATTACGGTGTTCTCCTGACCGGGTCACTGTTAACAGCCATATTCTCTGTGCCCTGAAATTGGTTCCATCATTCAGCCTTTTGCCATTTTTTTTTCCTGGGAGTCCTTTTTTTAATGGCACGATATTAAAGCTACAATAAGGCTCTTCCCCCCCCCCCCAGTCTTAATCCTCATTGTTCATTTCAAAGAAAAGTAATGACCCCTAGATTATTGCATATAATAAAACTGGTTCTGAAAAGTCAGAATTGGACTCGATAATGTAGAAATCACAGAATTATATTTCCAATTGGTGGTAGAAACAGGGAGGATGTGGCAAAGTGGACTCCAAATTGAGCTTGGAACAAATAGTTTGGTGGTGGTGGTGGGATGTTCTTCGTTTTTTTGGTGAGTGGAATGGGGTTGGCCAAGAGGAAGACCATAGAATAGAAAGGGAAAGACATAGTAATATAGAGAATAGTCTCTGTCCTTGAGTCCTGTGGGGATAGCTGTATCCCACTATCTCCCTTTGTTGGTCCACAAGATAAGACTCAAAGATGATGATCACTATGAGGAAAAATATGTGTCCTCCCATAGAAGAGGCATGTGCTCCTATGGAAGAAACACGTCCTCCTTGGCATTTGGCATCTGGGGCAAAACTCCATTCACCTAATGCTCATTCTAGCTCTGAGATGTGGTCTATGTAGTTGTAGGACCACCTGGCTCCAATATGTATTTGCATTCCTATGTTCAATGGCACTTACGGTGCACAACACCGTATCGAGGATACTAGTGTGAATAGGCACTCTGGGGAGCAGAGAAAAACATACTGAATAATCCCCATCTTGTCATAAGGATTCCCTGGATTGGGTCACACATAAAAAGCAAGAAATATGAGCTTTAGAAATTCACAAGCCTTTGGGGCTTGACTCCGATCAGCTGGAACTCTTTGTTCCTGATCTCTGATCAGCAACTAGAAAAGCCTTTTAAATCCTGTGATATTAGAATAGAATGCTTAATACTGCCACCAGGATGTTATCAAAATATCTCAGTCTTCCCTTGGCCTTCAGGTTGACCTTAGACAGATTGACAGCCTATTCTCTCTCAACCATTTGCTTTTCTCAACCTGATGATTCAATTTTAACTAGGCAAACATTTATTAAGCACCTACTTTGTGAGAGCCCTGAGTGAGTCTGAGAAAGAGAAATTTTAGATTAGCCTCAATCTTACTTTCAAGGACTATATAGTCTGGAACAGTGAAGGTGAACCTATGGTATGAGTGCCAAAGACGGCACACAGAGATCCCTCTCTGTGGGCAAGTGGCCACTCTCCCACCCCTACCAGAGCTTGTTACTAGAAAAGCAGAGAAAGTTCTCCCCTCCCCCTCTCCACCATGCTTGACATTTTTTCACATTCCCCATCCTTCTGCCCAGCAGCCCAGTGGAAGAGCTTTCTCCCACCTCTGTGTGGAGTAAAGAGTAAGGGGGCACACGTGTGGCACTTGGTGAGGCAGAAAGGCACAGCACATAGTCTGGGGAGGGTGGTACTCCATCTCTAAAAGGTTCATCCTCACTGGTCTAGTGCCTAGAAGAACAATAAAACACAAACACAGATAAAATGACATAAAAACCAAGTGCTATGTAAGGTTTGAAGGACCAATAGAGATGTCAAAGAAACCTCCTAAACATACTTCGTAAAATGTAATCAGTAAATATTTAACAAAATAAATAAAATATGGGGGGGGGAGGAAGCTGGGTGGCTCAATGGTTTGAGAATCAGGCCCAGAGATGGGAGGTCTGGGGTCCAAATTTGGCCTCAGACACTTCCTCGCTGTGTGACCCCCCATTTCCTAGACCTTACCGCTTTTCTGCCTTGGAACCAATACCCAAGATGCAAGGTAAGGGTTTAAAAATAAATAAAATATAATAAAACATAGGTAATGTTATCATGTAGTTATCTGAGTAAAATTTTGGGTATCAGAGATCCTTGTAGATGGAATGTAGAGTGTTGACCTCAGAGTTAGGAAGACCTGGATTCAAATCCTGCCAAAGACACAGTAGGTTGATGAACAACAGTGAGCCATTTAATGTACTTCCTAGGCCTAAATGTTATCTCCCAAGTTATAGTTTTGTTATGATAAGCTTTGACAGAAAAAGTTCCCAGCCCCTGGAATTGGTTCCCTTGACATTATGATGTCTAAAGTAGATGTTCATTATTGACAAAGGTCTAGGAATGGTCTCATGGAAGACCTGTTGTTTGAACTAGGTTTTAAAGAATGGACAAGAGCTCAGCAGACATTTTTTTTTTCTGCAGGGGTAAGTGATAGGGCAGAAAAGCTGCTTGCCAAGGCAATCAGTCTCTCTAGGCCTTGGTTTCTCTTGCAACGGAATGGCCAAAATGATCTATAAAGTCTTTTCTGCTATTGGATTCTACCATTTAGAGTGAATCAAAATGGGTGACACTTATATGCATGATTCACTATATGATTTAGGAAAATTACTTGATGGTTTTTTTACTCTAACTTATCTCTTTGTAAAATAGATTTAGCATCTTCATTAAATATTTATAGTGCTTGCTTACTACTTCCTTTCAACATTTTTACACAGGTGAAATCTAGTCAAACTAATATCAAAACTTGCCTTAAAGGGACAAGGAAATCACAAAATGTACAACCTTCAGCTTTGGGTTTGAGGTGAGGTAAAAGGGGAAAAGAGAGAATCCCATCAATTTTGCTTAGGCCAAGGGGTGGATGATGTAGGGTTCTGGAATTTTTCAAAATTTATGTATGTATTATTTTATGTGTGAAAGGATTTACTACAGTCCCCCCTCCCATTAGGGCAGTACTTGTTTAGCTGGCAGCCATGAGCTTGATACTATTTTGATATTGTATTTCAATATAATTGATTTTCTTGGTAATCCTATGTATTTTACTTATTTAAAAACAATAGTCTGATAAGGATTCCATAGACTTCACTAGATTGCTAAAGAAATCCATGACCCACACAAAAAGGTTAAGGACCCCTGCAAGGTCACTTCTCCCACTTCTCTTCTTCCCCATCTGGGCTATCTCCCTAGTTCTCTGTTCCACTGTGGTCCCTGAATCAGCCTGGGGTGCCCGACACATAAGACCTTATGCGACTACCCCAATAAGTTTCCCTCAAAGGGAAGAGTGAGTCAAAGTCCTAGACTAGCATGGATTAATAGTTTCCTTTGGGCTTCATTTTGACTTTCTCCAGAAGTTTTCTAAGAATAATGTCTGGTAAGACTTTGACTATATTAATATGCTGTGGGCGAGGTGAAAATAGCATGATCAGATATGGTTAACTCAGTTTGACGCACTTCGTTTTAATAAGGGGTTGAGACAGAAGCTTCTGGTTCCCGGCCACAAGTCCCCTCCAAACCACCAAATTGTACCCTGCATTGTTTCTGTTTGGCTCTCCCTGTATTTATCATAGAGCCAGCCTTGGTACGAGGGAGAAACATTTTTCTCTTTAGATTTTTGCCAATAATAAAATAGTGCACAAACCAGAAAAGGAGAGAGATGCTATTTGATTAAACATTAGTATGAAATGAGAATAATTTTGTGCAATTCACCAGACTCATCTTCAGCAAAAATAAAGAAAAATCACTTGTTTCAAATATGAAGGAGCTCATAACCATTCTGAGAGAAAGAAATCATCATTGCCCTGCCAGTTAATGGATCACATTAATTCAGATGGTGGTAAAAGTAACTATATTTTTTGCTGTTAAGTCTCTGGAAGGGACAGCTGATGTGTTAAATCATCCCACCTCTGGTTCTGATCATTCACTTTAATGAGAGATAAAAAAAATGCCATTTGGCATGGCAGGGTATAAAACTCCAATGGACAACATCGCAGCAGAATGGTCCAGAGATGTTGCTAGCCTATAAGAGATTTACTTTATTTGATAAGCTTGTCATTGATCTTATAATAGGTCGAGAGTTTAGCAGAAATAATCAAAAAGTAGAATAAGGTCTACAAGGACTAGCTAGGTGGCTCAGTGGGTAAAGCATGGGGTCTGTAGTCAAGAACCCCACAGCTCAGACTGGGCCACAAATGTTTTCCAGCTGTGTGACCCTGGGCAAGTCACTTAACCTCAGCCTGCTTCAGCTCCCTCATGTGGAAAATGGGGATAACAAAAGAATCTACCTCCCAGAGTTGTCCTGAGAATGAAATGAGAGAATATTTGTCAAGTTCTTTGCAAAACTTAACGTGCTAAATGAATGCTAGCTTTTATTATTATCTATATTCTGGGCTTCTGAAAAATTAGATGCTGCCAATTCCCCCAAGGCACGAGGATAGACTGCATGTCAGTAAAGTAACACTGCAACATGGTATTCTAGATCTGACAATATACCTCTCTTGAGGTCCCTGGCACCATTTTGGCTTGGATGCTCATATTGGTTCTCCTTTCCTATAATGGGCCTCAGAGTATTTACCTTCTAGGTACTTAGAAGTTACCTGTTCCATACCATAGATATGGCAATTAATCATGTTCTGCCTTGTGACATATCTCTTGGTGTCACCTTCAGTTATTTAACTCTTGTATTGTTATTTTACTTTTTGTTAGAGTTCGATGCTTGGGCTAAAAAGAGTTCACAGAAGATGAGCCATGCGACATTGAAAGGAATGGCCTATTTATTTGGGATGTTTCTGTTCAATCTTAAAAAGAAAGGCCCCATGGCTTAAAGGAGAAAGACAAGGAAATGGAAGGAGGCTGGATTGACAAGGGAAGGGCATGAGGACAATATCATGGGAGCCTTCGGCTACATCCAGAACTAACACCTCCAAATTAGGGCAATTCATCAATCTCCTTAAATGAGTCTAAGACTGATCTCTTCAAGCTAAGAGAGATCTGCTTATTTCCCTAGTAAAGGGAATGGGGCCAATGCCTTCAAAATAGATCTGGGAAAGAACAGGGAAGGGGCACGTCAGGGATGCCACCAGGAACCTCAGATATGATAGTCTGGGCCATGGCTAGAACAGGGAGTCCCTGATGGTCTAAGATTCCTGGGCAGTTGCATCAAGAAGTTCATGGTCACTTTGGGGATCAAGGACGTTCCTGGTTCAGAGCTGTTCAGTTATTCTACAGGAAGGAAAGGAATTTCAGGTGAATTTGACTGGCTTTTTATCCCCAAGATGAGAGGCAGAGAGCTGCTTAGTGGCTGGGAAATCATAAAGCTTCTTAGCTGGAAGGACACATTTAAAGGTAGGGAAAGGATTCCAGAAATAGGATAAGGAAGAAAGAGAATACCAGGAGGGAATGGTGGGGAAATAATATTTTGGACAAAAAAAAGTGTAGACCCAAGGGGAGAATTCTTAACCAAGCAAGATATAAAATAAATTATTTCACTCATATGAAATTAAAAAGCTTTTCTACATATAAAAACAATAGCCAATATAAGAAGGCATGAATGATGGAAAGAAACTTTAGATGAAATATTCCTGATAAGGGTTTGATATTTGAGAGATATAAGAGATTAATACAAGTATGTAAGAGCCACAACTCAAAAGATATGGCTCAAAAGAATTGCAAACGATTAGCAAACATATGAAATATGTCTCCAAATGATCAATAATAAGAGAAATGAAAATCAAAACAACTGTTTTCACTTTACATTCAGCAGATTAGCAAAAGTGATAAAAAAGGGGAAAAAAACAATAAAAAAGGCTATGGAAAGACAGGCACACTAATATACTGATGGTGGAGTCATGAATTGGTCCATTCATTCTGGAAAGCAATTTTGGAATTTGTGGGAAAAAAAAGTGACTAATATGCTCTTACCTTCTAACCCAAAGATTTCCTTGTTAGGTATATGCCCCAAGGAGGCAAAAATATAGATAGAAAGGCCCCACATAAATCAGAATATTCATAGTAACATTCTTTGTAGTAGCAAAGAATTAGAAACCAAATACAGATGCTCATTAATTGAGGAATGGCTAAAGATATGCTGACATGTAAAGATAATAGAATATTGCTGAACCACTAGAAATAATGAATATGAAGAATTCAGAGAAGTATGGGAAGACATATGATTTACAACAAAGTAAGCAGAACCAATAATATAGCTGTCTATCTATCCATCCATCCACTCAGCTGATAAATGATAAATAGATATAGATAGAGAGATATTATAGACATGAATGCACCTATCTATCCACATATGGCCACTATAATCATTTACTTGGGAAAACAAAAAAAAAATGAATCGGACATCTATGTAATTTAATGACCAAGCTTGGCCTCAGAGGAGAGATTAAAAAAATGACCTCCCTCCATTCTTTGCAGCGTTGGGACATGAATTGTATAAGTGCAATGAGATATGTATGATTTCATACACATATTTGCCTGGGAAGTATTGCATATACTGGGTTTTGTTGGATTGATTTTTTCCTCTTTTTTATTTTTTGTACAAAGGATGGCTCACTAGATAGGAGAGGAGAGGTATATTTAAAAATGAAGTTATGTAAATACAAAAAATATTTTTAAAAAGAGGAATAAAGGAAAGGCTGAGCAGGAAAGCTTCTCCAACAGCTTTCCCGTCTTGATATGCATTGTCTCTTTACAAGTAGACATCAAATTTCATTCTTTTTTGAATTTCCCAGAGTGCCTAGCACAGTGCCTTACATAAATGAGGCGCTCACTCAAAAATATTCATAGATTTGGCTGATTTTTCTGCTTTAAGCTTTGTTCAATACCTATAACTATGCTAATGGAAGCATTTGTTTTCAGAGCCATTTATTGAAAACAAAAGGGCAACATGGTGAATATGGCTGTTGGCACTATTTTACCTCCAGTCTGCTTCCTCAAAATGCTATATGGAACCTAAAAGGTTTGAACTCTATAATGAAGGTTTGTAAAAGTCTCTGCAAAAATAAAATACATTCACGCCCATTCAAATATCCTCTAAAATGATCATTTGCTGTACTAGGCGATGCGAGGAGACATCAGTTCATAGGACGGAGACTGTGCCGTGGCTTACTGATGCTTTTTGTTGTTTATAGTACTGCCACTTCCCGATGCCATTCCTCCCCCCAGATGGAGACTGATCTTTCCTTTATATCTAAGCAAATCGGGGAAGCAAAACAGTCTCTATAAATGTCTCTGGTCGTATTTGCCCTTTTCTGCCTTTCAAGTCCAGCGTGGTTCTTCCTGGAGAAGGGAAATGGGTTTCAGTATTGATCTCCAGCAGCCAAGAGCGGTCATGGCCTCGAATCTGAATTCCCAAGTCTTTTGGTGGTGTTTGCATTTGTATTACTGGGATCACTCCAGCACGTGGGGCACGTTCCTCTTGTGTGCGAGATCCATGAAAAGCTATGGGAGGCTGGAGATGCTCCCTGGGCTCTGCATCCCCAACCCATAGCTCATGAGCCCTCCGTGGTGAGATGACCTTTACTGGGCAGCCAGGGGATACAATTAGTTCGGAGCACAGGCATTTAATGAAATAGCAGAGCAAGAAAAGGCAATAAAACCTCTGGCACGCACACACAGCTTGCCCCCAAGCTTGGGCACATTCTCCCACACATACCCACGCTCCCATAGACTCTTAGGGAACGGAAATGAAGTTCCCATGTAGAGAACAAATGTGGCCGGGCAATCCGGGCAGCAAGGGCGAGACTGGAACCCCGAGCTCCTGCCTCAGATGGGGCTGACCTTTACTGTCTGGGTGACATCATCCTGCTCATCTTGGTGGTATATTAACTCTGTCAGTGATCTGCTAGTCATATCTGGGCTCTCTGCTAGAAGCTGCTCCATGTCATCAAGATTAGGGGATGGGGCGCTGAGGTGACTCAATGAATAGAGAGCCAGGTCCAGAGATGGGAGGTCCTGGGTTCAAAATGTGCCCTCCTGGGCAAGTCACTTAATTCCCACAGCCTAGCCCTTAGTACTCTTCTGCCTTAGAACAGATACACAGTATTGATTCTAAGATAGAATGTAAAGGTTTAGAAAAAAAGGAGCAGGGGAAAAAATCTCCTGGTTGCTTTCTCCCCAAAAGGAAAAATTTGACAATTTGCAGAGGATTTGACGTTTTTCTCTCCAGAAGGGAAGTTTTGTTTCCAGGGGTCAAATTTTTTTAGGAAAAAAGAACAATCAGGTGGAGTTAGCAGAGCATTGACTCTGTGGCTACATCCTTCTGCTCATCAGGTAGAAAGTTGGTCCGGAAAGTATCTGAATTTGGGTTACAAAGTCCCCTTTGTTATTATTGTTGTTGAGTCATGTTAGTTGTATCCAACTACTTGTGATCCTATCAGGGTTTTTTTTTTTTTTGTATTGTTTTGTTTTGAAAAGATACTGGACTGGTTTGCCATTTCCTTCTCCAGTTCATTTGACAAATGAAGAAATTGAGGCAAAAAGGGTTAAGTGACTTGCTCAGGTCACACAGCTAGTAAATGTCTGAGGAAGAATTTGAACTCAGGTTTTCCTGGCTTTTGGTTTCAGGCTCTGTCCACTGAGTTACCTCACTGCCCAAAGTCCCCTTTAACTTCTTTTAATTCTTCTTTTTTCTTAGTCCTTACCTCCATCTCAGAATCAATTAATACTGTGTGTTTGAACACAGGACCTCCTAATTCTAGGCCTGACTCTCAATCCACTGAAGCATTTAGCCACTCCCTCTTTTAATTCTTGATAACCAAACTGCATCCCTTCAAAATCATTTCTAGGGACTACAATTCCAAAAGCACAAAGGATTGACTTGGTCTGAGGTGCTCTGCCTCTCTGTTTCCCCCAACCCAGCACCGTCTTTGGTTCTTCCAGGCAAAGGAAAGGCAAGAAATGAACCAAGGGAAAGGTTCACCACAATCCTTTGTTCCAAACTCTGGCCTTAATTATATGCAAGTGGCTACCATAACTTCATAGGTTTTAAACTACCTTACATTTGTTCTCTTGGTTCTTTCTTCACTTGGTACCAGTTCATCCCATGTTTCTCAGAATTCCTTTTTTTTTCTCATGGATCAATAAAAACAAGAATATTACATTACTTGTGAATACTGCATTTTGTTCAGGCATTTCTCAGTCAATGAGTACCCTCTTTGTCAGAAAGCAGGGCTTCTATTCAGTCAGGGGTGGGCAGGAAGGAAATGAATGAGTAGCTAATGCTGAACATGAAGAACATTAATAAATATTTAAGTACACTGAAAAATGTGCAGAAGGAGACACAGCAATTTTGTTGCTACCTGAGCTGGAAAAATTGCTATTTTTTTACTTGTCAGGACTTGGTCTGGTGTATTTCCGAGATTTTTATTAGAGGAATTTAGGTGGAACAGGGAGTTTCATTCGGCTGGTGGTATCCTAATACCTTTGCTTTTTCTGCTCTTTTGGGCTCAATTAACTTGCTCTGGTCACTTGATTAGGAAGAAGAGGGCCAAGATTATATCAGAAATATTCTATAAAGTAAATCATAAATGTCTTAAGAGAAACAGTCATTCTGATGTGAAAAGCCAGGATAATGGGACAGCCACATCTTTCTGAAAGTTACTGTTATCTAATTTATGGTCTGAGTTTTCCATCCATCCATCCAGAAAATGAAGTCTTCCTGACCGAAGTTATTATAATCACTTGCCTGCAAGGGTAGTGACACTCAGGAGTGACACACGCACTGATTTTCTTTTGCAATTCAAGATGTAAGTGTTTTAGCTTTTTACATTCTAAGCAAATCCATTAATTTGTCTTTTTTTAGCTTGTAAGAGTACAAGTATTTGAAGTAAAAAAGGCTAATTTGATATCTAAAAATCTGGAAGAGATTGAGACAGATTTATGAGAAAGGGCTATTTCCCAGCTGATAAGTGGTCAAAGGACAGGAATAGTCAGCTTTCAAAAGAAGAAACATATATAAAAACTATGTGGGAAATTATTCCAACCCTCCTATAACTATAGGAATGCAAAGGCAACTCAGAGGTACTACCTTACACCTGTTAAATTAGCAACCACAGTTACAAATGTTAATGTTAAAATTCAGTGTTGGGGGTGATGTGGGGAAAATGGCACATTACATTATACTGCTCTACAGCTGGTGGAGTGACAAATAGTGCACCTCATTTAACCTCTCTGCTTGCCTCAGTTTTCTCAATTGTAAAATGGGGACGATAACTGGCCCTGCTTTCCAGGGTTGTTGTGAGGAACAAATGAGTTAATATTTGTAAAGCGCTTAGCACAGTTATGTCTCACAGAACAGGTGACACAGCTATCACCACCGTCATCGTTGCATTTTTGTAAAATGATATGTTTGCCCAAAGAGCCATAAAACTGTGCATACCTCTTGGCTCAGCATTCCCACTACTAGGTCTATATCCCAAAGACATCAAAGATAGGGCAAAAGGACTTACTTGTACAAAAGTAGTTACAGCAGCTCTTTTTGTGGGGGCACTGGAAACTGAAAGGATGTCCATCAGTTGGGGAATGGCTGAACAGTTTGTGGTTCATGGTCATAATGGAACACTACTGTACCATAAGAAAAGATGAACAAGACAACCACAAAAAAAAACCCTGAAAAGACTTATATGAAATGATGCAAAGTGAAATGAGCAGAACCAGGAGAATGCAGTAAACATTAACAGCGATAATGCATGATCATCAGCTGTGAATGAATTAACTATTATCTGCAATGGAAGGATTCAGGACCGAGGGGCTTATGACAAAAAAAGGCTGTCTACCACCAAAGAAAGAACTGAGTTGGAGTTTGAATCCAGATGGAAGCATATTGCTCTTCATTTTATTTCCTCTGTGATTTCTTTTCTAGTGTAAGCAATATGTGTACTCTTTCACAACATGACAAATAGGGAAATATGCATTATATGATAGTATAAGGAATTACATTTAGGGGTTGACTAAATATGAGAATTCTAAGGTAATATTTTGGTTGCCGATTTAAAATATTTTAGCTCAAGTCAAAACGACTTTTATTTACAAAGAGGTGGAAAGAGTGAAAGTAGAGAAATGTAAGAAGAAGGTAGAAAAAATGTCTAGCCCATCACACTAAATGTTGTTCCAATGAACAGCTTAGTCCTAGCAGGGCTCCTTAGCCCTCAGCCAGAGGACCTGGTAGTGTCTTACACAAGGGTTCTACCTATGCAGCCTCCTCCAAGAGAAGGAAGCCTCCCTGGAACTAATCTCTCCAGAAACCAGAAAATGAAGACCAGCTACTCACTCACCCAAGATGAAATCCAAAGAGAAGACCCAGGTCCAGTCTAAAACCACCTCCAAAAGCCAAGTCACCAGCAAAAGCTCCAAGCTGAAGATTCAAGCCAAAGACCCAGGCTAAAGACCTCTTGGACAGGAAGTTCAGTACTTTTTATAGTCCTTTTTTCCATGTCCCTTCCTGTCCCTTCCTCCATTTTATGGGAACCAATTGAAATCTTTAAATTTGCCTACCACTGCCCAGGGGGAGGGCCATGGCTTCTGGAGTGATCACCCACTTTTAGTAAGTGATTTGGGAGCTCCCTTACTTAATGTTAAGTGGGAGTGTTTAAGTTTTTGGTTGATTAATTTAAAAATTACTGATTGATAGACAAAGAAAGTTTGATTCACTCTTCACACTAACACATGTACGAACTATAGCATATTACTTGCCATCTTGGGGAGAGTGGGAAGAGTGGGAGGGAAAGACAGAACATGGATCATGAAATGTCAAAAAAAGGATTATTAAAATTGTATCAACATGTAAATACTTTTTTAAATGAAGTAATATATAATAAATCACAAAACTCTTCATCTTTTGGCCAACTTGTTCCTTTTTGGAAGGTCTACAGTTGCGAATTCATTGTTATAGGAAACACTTTTTGAAGAGATTCTCTCTACCAATGTCCATTAGGAACTCATGGTCTTTGAGGGCAGCCTGGGACACTGTTCAGTTTCTCGTACAGCTAGTATGTGTCAGAGGGGGGATCTGAACCCAGGTCTTTTCCATTTTGAGGGCTGTTCTCTATCCACTCTTCCCTTCTGCCTCTTCCCGTTATTAAGACATTGTTAGGGGAAGTGTAGTGTAGTACACTTAAAAGTATTCTGGACTTGGAGTTGAGACTTGGATTTGTAATCTGCCTCAGATATCAGCTTCATGAGTTTCCATATCTGTAAAATTGGCATAATAATATATTTGCTTCCCACTTCAAAAGTGGTTGGAAGGAGAGTACTTTATAAATTTTAAAGGACTCTCCAAATATGAACTATTGATAGGCCAAAAAAAGGAGCTACTTGTAGATATTTTTAGTCACATTCTTTTTTTCTTTCTTAGTAGACAAAGGCTAGACAAATGGGGTTAAGTGTCTTGCCCAGAGTCACAAAGCTAAGAAATATCTGAGGCCACATTTGAACCCAGGACTTCCTGTGTCCAAGCCTGGCTCTCTATCCAATGAACCACCTCCCTGTCCCTTGCATTATTTTTAATAATAAAAAATTAGAAACATCTTTGATATCCAAAGGCTAGGGAATGATTGCATAAATTGTGATGTATGAACATAATGGAACATTATTTTGTTGTAATAAACATCAAATATGAAGACTACAAAGAAATTCTGCAAGAAATATGAGAGAAAAAAGGAGAATAAAAAAGTATACACATATTTCCATTCCATTAATTTCAATATTAATAACAAACAAAAATACAGTACTCAGAAAATAAAAGAATAGAATGAATTTTATATTACTTCATTAAAATTAATTCATATTTTCTTAGATAATAAACAATGTAAGTTGATGATTTAGTGCCCAATTCTTTTTGTTTTGCTTTTATCTATATAATTGAGGTGGTGGATGAGATGGATAGAATGTTGGGTTTGGAGTCAGGAAGACCTGAGTTCAAATCTAACCCTAGAAACTGTTGGTGTGACCCAAGGCAAGTTACTTAAACTCAATTTCCTCAACTGTAAGATGGGAATAATAATCGGGCCCAGGGTTGTGAGGATCAAATTGTAAAGAATATTGCAAATGTAAAAATGTTAGACAAATGTGAGCTATTATTATAGCTGAAGGTTTGTGTTTGATGAAGACTTGTCAAATGTATCATAAATTACTTTTATAAAACAGGATTGATTTTTCTATGGCTTTGGTAGGGAGTCATATTGTTCTATTTTTTTCCCTTTATAGTGGTGCAGGGATTAGTACTACATCCAAAGGCTGTCAATTTGGCATAAGATTATGAATGCGGGTCTGCTCCTCTACTCAGAGGCTCTATCTTGGGGCCCATAAGTATTTCTCCCTCTTCTTACAGGATGAGAGAGTTATTTCTCTCACTTATCACTGATAACTCATTCTTATCCCTTACACCATTTGGTTTCTGTTTCATTTCAACAAAGGGCCCATATTGCTCTCTCTGTATATCATCACTTCCCTTTCTACTTCTCAATAGTATTAGAACCTGAGGCTGCTCAGGGACCAACCCTTGGTTTCACAGAGTCGCACAGTTACAAATAGGACATGGATCATTGGGCTCAGTTCTGAAGGAGAAAAATAGCAAGAATGTACATTCTGTTTTAAATGCTTTAGCTTAAAATAGTAATATCTAATATTTATAGAGTACTTCAAGGCTTGCAAATGCTTCTATTTAGAATCTGTTTAGGATATCATCTTGTTCCAGAATTATCTAGCTTTTCAGGAGGGAGAAAGATAAATTCTCTTTATTTATAATGGAGGCAGAGTGGCTTCCTGGAAAGAATCTTCTAGTTAGGAGATATCTCACATGAAACCTGGTTCTAATACTTACTATCTATGTAACCCTGGGCAATCAGCTGGAGTCTAGACCTATTTCATAATCTCTAAAATGGGTGTAATAGGGCTTTTACTATCTAGATCAGACCTTGCTGCATGTATTTTTTAAGCCTCATTGTGGCCAATCTGACAGCAAAGGAAAATAATAAATGCTGGAGGGGATGTGGCAAAATCGGGACATTAATGCATTGCTGGTGAAGTTGTGAATTGATCCAACCACTCTGGGAGGCAATTTGGAATTATGCCCAAAGGGCTTTAAAAGAATGCCCACCCTTTGATTCAGCCATACCACAGCTGGGTTTAACGTACCCCAAAGAGATTTTTTTTTTAATGGGAAAAGTTCTGTTTGTACAAAGATATTCATAGCTATGCTTTTTGTGGTGGCAAAAAAAAATGGAAAACGAGGGGATGTCCCTTGATTGGGGAATGGCTGAACAAACTGTGGTATATGATGGTGATGGAATCCTATTGTGCTATAAGGAATGATGAACTGTTTGATTTCTATAAAAACTGGAAAGACCCCCGTGAACTGATGTGGAGTGAAATAAGAAGAACCAGGAGAACGCTGTACACAGAGACTGATACACTGTGGCACAATCAAATGTAATGGACTTCTCTACTAGCAGCAATGCTGTGATCCAGGACAGTGCTGAGGGACTTATGAGAAAGAACACTATCCACATCCAGAGGAAAATCTGTGGGAGTAGAAATGCAAAAGAAAACATGATTTATCACTTATGCATATAGGCATGTGATTTGGGGTTTTGGTTTTAAAAGATTATTCTATTACAAAAGTGAATAATATAGAAATAGGTTTTGAGTGATAATATATGAATAGCCCAGTGAAACTGCTTGCCAACTCTGGAGGGGGAGGGAAAAGGGGAGGCAGACAACAAGAATCATGTAACCATGGAAAAATTTTTTTAAAAAGCTTTATTGTAATAAATAAAAGTGGTTAAGCCTAGAGTGTTAAACTATTATCATTCATAGAAAATTCCTTTTATTTAGACTCTTTGCAAGACATCCTCCATGCAACATGCTGTAGTTGGAGGACCTGGGTTCAAATCTTACCTCTGAGGATGACTGTCTAAATTACTTTGAGCAAGGCACATAACTCTCCTGGACCTCATTCTTCCCACCTATAAGATGAGGGGGTTGACCATCTCATATTAAAGGCCAAGATAAGCTCCAAATGGATATAACTTAGGTATAAAAGGTCTTGTCATAGAACAAATTGAAGGAGAAAGGAAGAAAATACCATTTATGACTATAGACAAAGGAAGAGTTCATTACCAACAAAGGTTAGAGAAAATAAAATGGGCAATTTTGATTGTTTCCCTGATAAGTGTTCCATATTCAAGATATATAGGGAACTGATTCAAATTTGTGAGATTAATGATCATTCTTCATATATATGGATATATACATGTACATATATATGTATATACACACACACACATATACATATACCACCAGCAAAAATACCAAGAAAGAAAGTAAATGCAACAATGACATAGATCAAATATTTGGACACTGAGTAATCAAGATACACAAGATCTATATAAATACAGCTTCAAAATTATTTTTAACATCTATTAAGACAAAAAATAAACTAGTGGCATGAATATAATATTAATAATAAAAATGATGTTAATCCTGAGCATGTTAAACTTAAACAAAGATATTGACATTTCTTTCATTGTACCAATAGGTCACTTCAGACGTGGATGAGATTATAATAATTCATAGACACATATTAATATGAAAAAACTATAAAAGCACCTGTGGCATGATCAGGCTCAGATCAGGTCCCACATTCTGAAGGCTCAGTTTCTCACTACTACTCTTCAGTGTTTTGGGAGGCAATGTTGCTCACAAACGTTATCTTCCTCTGTCATAATGTTTTACACATAAGATAAGGTAAGATATCTAGCTTAAACACAAAGTAATTTATCTCCAGTCCCCTGGCTCAACCCAGGTAGGGGAGTTTAGTCCTCTACCAGAAAGGCCTTGGCCCTTGTAGCCCAGGACCTGAGGAAGTCTCTTCAGAAAAATCCAGCAGTCTATGTGTCAGTCTAAGGAACAGGGTCACAGGTCCAGCCAGCAGATTCTTCTGCCCCTCTTCACCAGCCTCAACTTGAAAGCATGAAGAATTGAGTTCCTTCAGGAAGTTGTCACTCCCTTTAAAAGACATTTTCTCTTGGATCACTTCCTGTGTCTTCCCCTAATCCTACGTCTACTAATCACAATTGATGCTCTGCTCTAGGACTGCCCAGAAGGCAGTCAGTTGATTCTGATTCGTCACCCACTATCGCACATGTGGGTCACAGACCTCCCATTCAATGATGAAGTGGGATGTTTACACACTTTTGGTGATTAGATATAAAAAATAGGCAGATCTCCATACTCAACTTTAAATAGGGTGTTCTAAAATAGTCAGGGGTTACAATTTACTCTTCACAATCAGGGGAGAGTTAATTAATTTTATTGTTATAATCAGGGGAGAGTTAAATTTAATCTTCACACAAAAGAGGTATTGAGTATCAAGAATAATGTTATAGTTGAGAGGGTTTTGTTGGAATTTCATCTTATTGAATAGCTGTTGGTGGATATTGAGAGAATCAGAAGAGATATGAGTTTGAATCTTATCTCTGCTGGATGACCACTGAACCTTCCCTGGACCTCAGTTTCCTTATTTATAAAATGGGGGCAATAATATCTTTGGCCCCTACCTTTTATTAGAAGATGATCAAGTGAAATAATGTATGTAAATCATTTTCTAAATCTTAGTGTCATATAAATGCCAACTAGTCCTGTCCCCTTTATGGAAATCTGCTTATACCAATAATGTCCTCCTCTACAAGGTCCCACAGAATGGTCCTTGTTTTATTTGGGTGCCTAATAAAACCAACTACTTGCCTAAGAGGCTATGAGCCACCTTTCCATTCTTTTTTTATGTTGTGGCATTTTTGTTTAGGAATGGTAATACGAATATGGATCAGTTTCTATAGTAGTACAATCCCTTGTTAGTTATTTGATAATTACTGTGCATAAGAGTACCAAATTATATTAATGATAATGGATAGTCTAAGAACTTTGGGATTTGTAGCACCCTCCTTCCCCTTTCTAAGCCACTGTCCCTCAGGAGGCAAAAGGAGGCTAGATCGTTCTGAGGAGACATTTTATATTTTCATCTTTTATGGATCACTCTGGTGGGAAAATATGTCAGCTGGTGGCCAATCTTTTGGACACAGTCTTTCACAAGGATCATACTCAAAACTTTTTTCAGCTGGATATTAGGTTCTAATTCTTTGATATAACGTCTAAGAACTCTGACCACATAACTCTAGAACAGGGATCAGATACATTTTTTTAATGTAAAAACAAGTCCTAGCTCATGGGCCATATAAAAATGGGTGGTGGGCATATGGCCCACTGGCCTTGGTTTAATGACTTAATGACTTCATTCTAGACGATTGATGATGAACTGTGTTACTGACTTCCTGGCAGGAAGGTGAGGGGAATGCTGCAAAATGCAGAATGAGACATATGTTTTTAAACACTGCCAGTGTGAGGATTTGTTTTGCTTAATTATGTTTATTTGTTTCAAGGGTTTTGTTTTTCTTGTTTTTCAATTTTAGGAAAAAATAAAGGAGAGGATCACTGATGCAATTTTTAAAAAATGTACTGAAGAGAACAGATCAGAAGAAAAAAAGATGTGGGGCAGCTTCGGAGGGTTACATGTTGAATTTATTATATACTTAAAAGGAAAAACAAGCTGTATATAATGGAGATTATGTTTCAAGTGCAATCCTTTTCAAATCTCTATGTAGAAATGCTTCTTTTAAAGAGTTTAAAAAAATAATAAGTGCCACCCCTAAGTTATGATGTATATACAGGATACGACTTTGATTGCAAAGCTATAGTCTTTTAAAATCTGTCTTAGTGCCCATTACAGTGCATGGGATAAAATGTATTCTCAATAAATATTTAATGATAATTACAGTCTGATTATAAAATATTCTCCTTTCAGGTCAGCATTAAAAGCTTTAATTACAATTAAAACAACAGTGAAAAGTACAAAGCATTTGGAATTAGTTGTTAATTCACCTGACAACCTTTTTTCTTTCTTTTTTTTTTAAAAACAACACCATATAATTTAAGAGAATTTAACTGGAAGCAAGAGATACATTCTGCTTTAGTGTTTTTTTCCTTTTGTTTTTGTGCCATCTAAAACCCCTGCTACATACATCTCTTTCCCTACCACCTCCAAGAAAGTCAACCCATCTAACAAAAGAACTTTTCTGCTTTAGTTTTAACCAAAAAATTTTTCAAAAAGTCAAAAAAAAAAAAAGGTGTAAGGACTTAGTGATGAGAATCCTGCTATAAAAGTGACATTTAGGGTGAGGAAAGAAGGCCAAGGGAGGGTCATCCTGGCGGCTTACTCAGCTGTACTGCTCCTCATGGTGGACTCTTCTTAATTTACAAGGTTTTCACTTAATTATCCAGGGGCTAGCAAGAAGCTTCCCTTGTCAGTTTTTCTTCCAACTAATCTAGAGATAATGGCTGATAGATTGTGAAGGGTGTATCTTCAGCTAGGACAGTAGCCAGAATGGAGTGGGAGGAAAAGAATGAATAATGGCCTGAGGGTTTTTTACCAGAATACAGGACTAAGAAAAGCACCAACTCAACAGTTTCCTGTATATACAGAGGGATAAAAATTGCAAAAGCTAAGGGATTTTCACAGTCACCTCTTATCTTAGGTTAATGACCTAGACACATTTCATAAAAACTATGTTCTTCAGCTAGAGCAGGGGTCCCCAAACTACGGCCCTCGGGCCACATGCGGCCCCCTGAGGCCATTTATCCGGCCCCTACCGCACTTCCGGAAGGGGCACCTCTTTCATTGGTGGTGAGTGAGAGGAGCACTGTATGTGGTGGCTCTGCAAAGCAGTTCATGTACAGTTCTACTTCCGGTGACATAATCCTTTGTGTGGCGCCTTAGAATGAGATGCTGTGCAAAGGATTCTGTGGCTGCACAATGGAAGATATCAGCATGGTGAAGAGTGATCTGGGGGAGGGGATTCCACACTGTGCATACTGCTGCCCAGTCAGGGTTAGGTTTTTATAGTCCGGCCCTCCAATGGTCTGAGGGACACTGAACTGGCCCCTGTGTAAAAAGTTTGGGGACCCCTGAACTAGAACTATGTAAATTAAGGGGAGAAGATCAGCTAGCAGGGTGGGGAAAGGGGTTTACCCTAAAGCATGTATACTATGCAAAGGTAAGGAAAGTGCTTCATAAACCTTAAAGTAACACGTAAAGCATGATTGTTCCGGCTAGCTAATTGGTAAAGCAGGCCAGATAGTCTGAGCCTTTGAAGTGTACTACAGAGCTAGGTACACAAGGCCATCAGTCCGTCATCAGGCCATCAGAATAAATAGTATAACAGTTATCTCAAACATCCACTATAGCTACAAATGACAAAAAATAAGAGGAAAAAAGAATCACACCAGTGATTTTTAGCACTATCCCTTGGGAATTACGGGGTTCAAAGAATGTATTTATCTTTGAAATTCTGCTCTAACAGCCTTAGATGCTCAGGTTTCCAGGATTGGAAAACAATGCTCATGAATTTCCCAAGCTTAGGGGTTTGAAACACACATGGTATTGGTTAGGTCTACATCACCTAGTGGTTCATCCTCCTACAAAATGTGAATTCTTCAGATGGTAATAGCAGCGCTTACATCCTCTGCAGAGTGCTTTCCACATATTTATCTCATTTGATCCTTACTGAACATCACCATCCCAGGAAGGTGCTTAATTATTTTCATTGTATAGAGAAGGAAAATGGCAGTAGCCAGTCACCCAGCTGGTGTTTGAAGGTTTTGAATTCAGTTTTTCTTGATTCTAAGACCATTTTCACTTTGGACTTCAGATCAGGCTTTTCTACCCATTATACCATCAGGTCACTTTACTCTTGACTATCTTTTCCCCTCTTCTCCAACTCTCTCATTCAAGATTTTTAAGAAAATTTGCTTGCCTGAAGATTGATGGATCTGGGCTCTTAACTTATTTTTTTTTAGAAAAATTTATTTAGTCAATTTGGAACATTATTCCTTGGTTACGAGAATCATATTCTTTCCCTCCCCCATCTCCTGACCCCTTCCCACAGCTGATGCACAATTCCATTGGGTTTTACATATGTCTTTGATCAGAACCCATTTCCATGTTGTTGATGTTTGCACTAGGATGTTAGTTAGAGTCTACATCCCCAGTCATACCCCTTTGACCCATGTAATCAAGCAGTTGTTTTTCTTCCATGTTTCTACTCCCACAGTGTTCCCTCTGAATGTGGATAGTGGTTTTTCTCATACATCCGGGTTGTTCAGGATCACTGCATTGCCACTAATGGAGAAGTTCATTATATTCAGTTGTACCACAGTGTATCTGTCTCTGTGTACAATGTTCTCCTGGTTCTGCTCCTCTCACTCTGCATCACTTCCTGGAGATCATTCCATTTCCCATGGAATTCCTCTAGTTCATTGTTCCTTTGGGTACAATAGTATTCCACCACCAACAGATACTACAATTTGTTCAGCCATTCCCCAATTGAAGGGCAGCCCCTCATTTTCCAATTTTTGACCACCACAAAGAGCGCAGCTATGAATATTCCTGTACAAATCTTTTTCCTTATTATCTCTTTGGGGTACAAACATAGCAGTGCTATGGCTGGATCAAAGGGCAGACAGTCTTTTAGTGTCCTTTGGCATAGTTCCAAATTGCCCTTCAGAATGGTTGGATCAATTCACAACTCCAGCAATGAATTAATGTCCCAACTTTGCCACATCCCCTCCAAAATTCATTACTTTGCTGTTATGTTGGCTAAACTGCTAGGTGTGAGGTGATACCTCAGAGTTGTTTTGATTTGCATCTCTCTGATTATAAGAGATTTAGAACACTTTTTCATGTGCTTATTAATAGTTTTGATTTCTTTGGCTGAAAACTGCCTGTTCATGTCCCTTGCCCATTTATCATTTGGGGAATGGCTTGATTTTTTGTACAATTGATTTAGCTTTTTGTAAATTTGAGTAAGTAGACCTTTGTCAGAGATTTTTTTTATGAAGATTTTTTCCCCAATTTGTTGCTTCCCTTCTAACTTTGGTTGCATTGGTTTTGTTTGCACAAAACCTTTTTAATTTAATGTAATCAAAATTATTTATTTTACATTTTGTGATTTTTTTCTAACTCTTGCTTGGTCTTAAAATCTTTCCTTTCCCAAACATCTGACATGTATATTATTCTGTGTTCACCTAATTTACTTATAGTTTCCTTCTTTATATTCAGGTCATTCACCCATTCAGAGTTTATCTAGGTGTAGGGTATGAGATGTTGATCCAAACCTAATCTCTCCCATACTGTCTTCCAATTTTCCCAGCAGTTTTTATCAAATAGTGGATTTTTGTCCCCAAAGCTGGGATCTTTGGGTTTATCATACTTTCTTGCTAAGGTCACTTACCCCAAATCTATTCCACTGATCCTCCTTCCTGTCTTTTTCCGGTACCAAATTGTTTTGATGACCACTGCTTTATAGTATAGTTTGAGATCTGGGACTGCAAGGCCACCTTCCTTCACATTTTTTTTTTCATTATTTCCTTGGATATCCTTGATCTTTTGTTCTTCCAAATGAACTTTGTTATGTTTTTTCTAATGGGCTTTTAACATATTGAACAGAAAATGCTAACTAATGCTAATATGTACTATATAATCATCATTTTGCTTTCTAATCTGTATACTCTCTTAAACAATTGACAGAATATGTTCCTAATCTTGCTCTAAACTTCTTGGGAGCAAGAATTAGACCTCAAAAGAAATAAAACAAGTACAATTACAAATATTAACATAATTCTTCAAGGCAGTTCTTTACCTTGGGGTCTATGAACTGAAAGACAGAGAGATCTTACATATAATATGCCATGTATAACGTTCATCTAGCTTTTCTACATACCCTTATGTACATAAATCTGTATTATATACATGCTACATAATATACGTGATATATAATGCAATATTATATACACATATGCATATTTAATATTCACATATACTATGTATTAGTGACTGAGTTAAAATTAAAGTCATTAAGTGTCAGATGCAAGATTTGGAAACCTATTTCTAGCATTCTTTCCCCTGGCCTCTCTATTTCTGGACATTTATTCTAATGCCACTGCAGGCTTTTCTTGCAGCCTCTTGACTGCTGATGATAGATTGTTAAAATGAACAAATAATAATTCACATTCATGTTGTCCTTTGCTGTTTTACAAAGCACTTTCCTCATGACCACCTTGTAGTTTAAGTGAAAACCTTTACATTCCCCACTTTACAGATGATGAAACTAAGGCTCAGAAAGGTCTCAGAGTCTCTGAGGTAAAATGGTCAACCCCCGGGCAATATGGATAATAATAGTAGCTATGATTGTAATTGTGAATATATCATGCTCCATATCTACGCTTGCTGTGTGCCAGGCATTGTATCCAGTGTTCTACAATTATTATTTCGAAAGTGCCCACATTTGCTTCCCGTTGGAATGAGTTCATGGTCATCACAGTGTAAGACCAGCAATGGATCAGGTTACCCTACATTTATCTTCCTGGCCTCTGACCCACTGACTAGACCCGAAGGAAACAGAGGCAACCCGATAAATGTGGGCGCCGGTTCCGGTCACTCTTGCCAAGATGCGCCCTAGCGCCCCACAGATTAGGTCCCCAGGAATTGAATTACATCCCATCCCATCCCATCCCGTCCAGTCCCGCCCCACTCCAGATACAAGACTACGTATCCCACCATGCAACGCTCTTGCTCCGTGGTTTGACTACAAGTCCCGGCAAACAACGCGGTGTCTTTTCCCCCTAGCCAAGCCACTTCCACCTCCACCTTCGAAAGGTTTTTCTTAGTAGAACCCGAGATCCCCAGGAGTTTGTAAACCAAATCTTCCACCCTAGAGCCCGAGGGTCTTGGTGACGTCATCGCGCTGACGAAGGGGCGAGGATGGGGCGGAGCTCTAATCTCGCTCTTGATTTTTCGTTCGCTGCAGTCCCTCCTGGAGCCGCCCCCCACCCCACCCCCAGAACCCTACCTCCTTCGGCCAGCTCAGCCCGACATGGAGAAGGTCGGAGCCGTGTTCGGTGGCTCCCGGGGCATCGGCAAAGCGGTGGCCCAGTTAATGGCCCAGAAGGGCTACCGGCTGGCGATCGCTGGCAGGAACCTGGAAGCCGCGAAAGCTGTGGCTAGGGACCTCGGGGGTACGTACGGCAGGGGCTGCGTCCACGTGGGCCATACATCTAAGGGCAGGGAAGGCGAGGACATGTTGTAGGCAGGCCTTGAACGTCTCCAGACTCCTGACCCCCGACCCCTGACCTCGATCTGACTCGCCTTTCCGCCCAGGACAAGCCCGTTAATTAAGCGCCTACTATGTGCCAGATACTCCCACCTCCTTCTGTAAATAAACCCTTTCCCCTGGAAGGCGCCGCCCTCTTCAACTCCCTTATTAGATGCATCCTTTTGGGCTGGAGCTCATTCCACCATTTGAGACACAAGGTCCTGGCCTCATCACTCTTCCCCCCCCCCCCAATATCCAATTTAAATCTTGTTCACAAAGGCTTTATATGTTCAATAAATATTAAGTGGCTACTGTGTGCACTGCGCAAAGGGCTAGGAATGTAGAAATAAAGAGTCTTTGCCCACAGAGTTTATAATCCCAAATGGGAAACATACAGAAAAGGTGTGTTGTGTGTGTGGAAAAAATCTTTTTAAAATCTTTCTAGAGGGGCTTTACTTTGCCCCTCCTTCCACGCAAGTGATACAGCCACATCTCCAGTCTCCACTTTTACACATTCTCTGCCCAGAATATTTTTCTTCCTTACCTCTTTAGACCTTACTCTCTTTCAGGATTCAGCTCAAATAACACCAAAAGCAGCTTGGCCAGGATCCTGAGTTCCTTTGAGAGCAAGGATTGCTTTCATTTTTATCATTGGAACCTGTCAGAGCCTGAGCACATATGTGATAAATTGATAAATCTTTACTGAATTGAAGGCAGTGTGCTTGGAGTTGGGGATACAGAAATAATAAAAAATGATCCAGCTTTTGCTCTCAGGGAGCTTATGTTCATCCGTATTGGGGAATTTTTCCTGTAGAATCAATACAATAATTTAAAGAGTGAGAGTAATGTATTTAGGGAGTGTAGTTCATCACTTCTTTGGAGAGTCAGGTTGGTGTCCTCAGGGCAGCTAGGTAGAGTGCTGAATTTTGAGTTAGAAAGACCTGAATTCAAATATTGCCTCAGAAATTTAGTAGCTGGCTGAGCCTGGGTAAGTTGCTTAACCTTTGCCTCAGTTTCCTCAACTGTAAATGCAGACAATATCAACATCTATCTACAGGGTTATTGCAAGGGTCAGAAAATCCTTTCTCAAAGTGCATAGCATAGGGCCTGGCACATATTAGATGCTATTTAAATATTAAATGTTATTATTAATCAAGATAGTGTAGTAGAAAGTATTAGATATGAAGGTAAGCACTGTGTTTATAACTTAACTGCTACTAACTTCTCATCTGACTTATTCCTTTATCTGGTGGAACATAACTTGTAAGGGCCCTTCTGCTTATAAATAAATGCCATTTATTATAAATATATACTAAAATTATATTATCTAAGTAAAATTGATCTGGAGGATATATAGTCAGATTTATAAGAATTTATTAGTAAAGAGAAAGAGATTGATAAGATGTAGAAAGAGAGATCTCAGTCTTTTTAGGTCTGATACTTCATTTTACTGTCTGGCTGTGACTGCAGCTTGCCAGAGATTACCTGATGAGATAGGTCTGGAGGCTATGACACCTATACAAAAATTGAGAGAGGAACTGGGCTTCCTGAACTTGTTTAAAAACCCTGTTGGCTACACCTCCATGGCTCCCGTTGTACTGGCTTTACTATGTTGTCACTTGGGAGGCCCACCCTGATGGGGAACCTAGGAGTCTGGTCTCACATATCTTTGTGATTTCTGTGTTCTACCATCAGAGTGCTCAGGGTCCCAGCTCCCTAAGTAATTACTTCATCCACTATGATTGTGTTAAGTGTTTACAGAGTATTGTGAAGGAGGTTCAGAATTTAATTGTGAAATCATTTTGTACCTCATATGTTTTCCTCAAGTGTTGACTGATAGTACAGATGTGTAAATTGAGACCCATAAAGAAGTGACACAGTTAATAAAAAATCAGAATCGAGACTTTTACCCAGGTTTTAGAATTTAAGTCTAGAGCTCTTTCCATTATACTATAATTTAGTCAGTTAAAAGGGGAATGAAATTGGCACACAGATACTGAGGTTACACATTAATGCATGTTAATTATATTACAGAAATGGAAAAGAGTTTTAAGAGGGAAATCATGTGGAAGTGGTTTATACATGAGGATAATGAATCAGGCTTTAAAGAATGGGGAGAAGTCAAACAGGTGTAAGGGGAAAGGAAAGCCATCTATTCTAGGTATAGAAATTTGTGAGACCATGAGAGGAGAGTATCAGTTGTTTTCAGGCTCATAAGGAAGCAGCACGTTGGCATGTTGGCTAGAAAACAGGGCTTGGAGTCAGAAAGACCTGAGTCAAATCTGGCCTCAGATACTTGCTAGCTGTGTGACCCTGGGGAAGTCACTTAACCTTTGCCTTAACCCCCTCTGCCCCCCATGGAAAATGGGGATAACAATAACACCTATATCTCAGGTAGGGTGTGTTGATCAAATATTTGTAAAACTTTTTGTATGATGCCCACCGTATGATAGACCCTTAATAAATGCTTCTTTTGTTCAGGACACTGAGGAATCCAATTTGGTTGTACCTTAATGAACCTAGAGGATAATAATATAAGATGAGCCTTAGATTGACCTTTTGGTATTGTCATGTTGATGTTAGTGTCTTGCACAAAATAAGTCTTTGACATATTAAAGTATTTATTGACCAGCGTGACCGTTGGAAGAGACAAAGTAGGGAGGAAGAGTGGGTTAGGCCTAGAAAATCTAATTGGAGAGGATCTGAGAGGTAAGCCAGTTTATCCCATACCAGAACTCAGAGAGACCTCCTCCACAATAACCCCTGTAAGCCTAAAAGACTTCTTTATTTCTAACCCAAATCTGTCTCTCAACAACTTCAGCACATTGCTCAGTGAGGTAATGTATGTAAGCCTTAAAGCTCTTTATAAATGTCAGTTATGATTATGATCATTATTACACCTGGTTTTGCCTGTCAGGGCCAGGCAAAACAAGTCCAGTCGTTCCCCCTCTCCCCCATAACAAACCCTTCAGATTCTTAAAGACAGCTTTCATGTCCACCTTGAGTCTTTTCTCCTCCAGGCTAAATAGACACAGAAAGATTCAGAAGACAATTGAAAGTCCAATGAAGAGAAAAAATAAGAGCAAAAGGCATAGACAGATGACTGACCAAGAAAGAGGCAGAGAGAGATGAAGTAAAAAGAAGAAAAAGCAGAAAGCTATGGTAGGTCTTGGGCTGAGTATTCAGAGCTCCCAATTCAAATGTAGGTACCCTGAGTCCAGATATTGATCCAAGAACAGCCCAGTTAATGGGCTAGTGGGAATTAGTTTATCTGGTTACTCTAAGCTCTTAAGTGAGAGTAGCTTCTCCAAATAGTACATTTTGCTAGCAAGTTTGGTGAAGAGCTGGCATGTGGATGTGGGTAGAAGGATGGTAAAGGAAGAGGACTCCAGGAAAAGATGGTGTCAGGAGGGAGGAGGGCACAAGAAGCAGGTTAGAGAATGATTGATGGGGCTGGGAGAACAGGGACTCCTGGGCTTGAGTCTCCACTTTACCACTCACTTGGGGCAAATTTCTGAATTCCTCAGAGCCAGGATTGTCATTGCCATATTGACTTATTTAGTTTCAACAAAGTATTCACTGTGACTCAGCATAGTAAATATTTAAACAGGGCCAGCTAGGTAGCACAGGGAATAGAGTACCAGGCCTGGATTTGGGAGGACTGGTGTTCAAATATGGTCTTAGACATTTCCTAACTGTGAGACCCTGGGCAAGCCCATTTGCATAGCCCTTGCACTTCTCCGTCTCGGAAGTGTTACTAAGTTAGAAAGTAAGGTTCAGAAAATAAGTAAATACACAGATCTTCTGTAAGACTTAATACTGTTTTCTTGGACATATAGGTTTCACTATTTAAACATGTAGATGCTATTGTAATAAATAATAAATGAATAAAATACAAACTCATTTGAAAGTATTACTGAATTTGTAACTTTTTGCCATATTTTTCTCAATCATAAAACAGCATTTATTCAGTGAAATGATATTTTAGGTCAGGGAACTTTGGGAGATTCCCCTTTTTGCTTTAAAATAAGCATCCAGAAGGGTACATGGCCTATGATAGTTCAATTAGTTCAACTTACATCTATTTACTTTATCAATTTATTGACCACTATGTTTTGTCTTATAAGTGCTGGGGACACAAAGACAAGAAGGAAACAATTCCTTTTCAAGGACCTTACATTCTAATGGAAAGACAACAAGGACTTATATAGGTATATACAAAATAAGCATAATAAGGTAATTAGGGAGAGAGGGTGCTGGCAGTTTGAGGGGATCAGGAAAAGCTTCAGGGAGAAGGGGATAAAGAGGTAAGGAAGAAGTGCATTCAAGGCATGGTGGGTGGCCAGTACCCAGACAGAAGTTTCATATGTGAAGAACAGAGAGAAGGCCAGTCTGACGATTTTAGTGCCGGAGAGTAATGTACACTAAATGGAAGGATTAGATGGGGCCATATTATAAAGAGTTTTAGAAACGAAACAGGAGTTTATTGGTCCCAGAGTTAATCTGGAAGGGGTAGAGTCGGGGGGTTACATGACCAGATCTTCTGGGTGTCAGGTAAATCAGCTTGACCAAAGTGTGGAAGATATACCGGAGCAGGGAGAGACTAGAGACAGAGAGATGGAGACAAATTAGGCTGTTGTAGTAAATAAGGTATTGGTCTTGTGAATGAAGAGGAAGATGTTGGATGTGAAAGATGTTGTGGAGGTAGATGTAGCAAGATTTGAAGTTGACCGAATATTAGACATGAGGGAGACTGAGGAGTTGAGGGTAAAACTTACACAAGTCTGTGGGAGGCAGAAGGAGGAAGAGGAGGTTTGAGAGAGGGGCAGATTTAGGGAGAGAAGGACATTTGAGTTCTGTTTTGGATAGTTTAAGATCTGTCTCAGAAGAATAGCTTAAATGTCCTCTAGGCAGTAGGTGACATAGGACTGAGGTACGGGGGATCCTGGGCTACCTAGCCAGAGCAAAACAGGTCTTCCCAAGTTCTTTAACTGAACAGGGGAAATTCCAAAAAAACTGCTAAATTTTGATATGTTGAGTCATTTTTGTTGCCTTCAGACCCCATTTTTAGTATATAAAAGGGGATTTTAAAATAGGTTGGCATTTTTTGAGTGATGTAATTACCCAAATTTTCCCCAAGGTTTATTACTGACACTAAGATATACTTTATGAGGCAGAGCAATGTCTCACTTATCTCCAAAGTTCTTCCAGGATCTATAAGAGAACTTTTAGTAGGCACTTAGAACTGGACATAAACTTGGAAAAATCTAGCATAAGAAATATAAAAGTAGTAATAATTTTTATAAGTTGAATTAAGTAAGATGAGACCAAGATATCCAATTAACTAAGATATTACATTTCTATTATAGGTATATTATATATATTATTAAATAAATATAGTCATAATGCAATAAAATAAATGTTAACATGCTATAATTATTTACATATTATGTGTATTTGTAGCTATTATAAAATTAATAATGACAATCTCTTAGCTTACCAGAAAGTTAGATATTTTTAAAAAACATGCTTTATAATGAAGCAGAGATCCTGGGTGATGGTACCTTTAAGAGTTCCCCCTTTTAAAAAAAAGGTAGAAATTCTTCAAAAATACAAAAGGTTATTTTCACATTGACTCTTTATATTTGTATAGAAAATCATTTGGCACTTAAATGTGACGTTGCTAAAGAGGAAGATGTTCAAAAGGCATTTGAAGAGATGGAGACAAATTTAGGCCCTGTTAACTTTTTGGTAAATGCGGCTGGCATAAACAGGTACGTTTTTGATTTTTTTGCAGAATCTAACATGCTTGTTATGTAATCCTAGTATTGCCCTCTATCACAATGATGTGTTGTTTGTATCTTAACCTAAGTTTAATTTTGAATTAATATTATATCTAATTCAAACCTCTGAACAAAGACCTAGTGAAACGCCGATTATTTGTGTTGATCATCTTCTGTTAGCCACTTGGTTTGGCTTCCCCTGCACCCTCACCTTCATCACGCCCTGCTCAGAATAAGCTCATCCTCAGATCAACCCATCCCCAGGAAGCTCATCATTGTGGAGATGGCTCCAGCTGCGCCCCTCTCACCTTATCGGGCCCCTCAGTTGCTTCTGTAACTGCCCCCAGAGCTTCCCTTGTCAGAGGGCTCAGTATGCCGGCTGTCTCTTCATCTGCCAGCAGCAGCTCTACTTGATTTGGACTCTCCCATCTTCATCATGTCTCCAGCTGAGGGCCCTCACACTCTTCCTGCCCTTTTACTTTCCTTTTGGGAACTGTCAGTCCCGTTAGATCGTAAGCTCCAGGAGAGAAGGGACTCGGATTCTTCTTTGTATCCCCAGTACTTTGCACAGTGCCTGGCACACGGTAGCTGCTTCAGAAATGTTTAGCTTACTATTTTTGAATCAAGGGAAGCTTCAGTGTATTAGATGGAATAATTCAGTTGTTTGGAATGTATGCTTCCACTTCCACTTCCACTTCCATGAGAGAAATATTTTGTACATGAATCATTCCCTATGCTCTGAAATATGACATATCACTGACATATGTCAGTGAATATAACAATATATTGTTTTATATGCATATAAAACAATATAGGAATACCCAGCTGATGGCAGAGGCAGGCAAGTAGCCCAGACTGGGCCTGCAATCAGGAGACCAGAGTTCAAATCCAGCCTCAGACATTTACAAGTTGTCTGGCACTGGCCAGGGCACTTAACTTCTGTTTGCCTCAGTTTCCTAAAATGTAAAATGAGGTTCTTAATAGTACCTTCCAGAGTTGTGAGGACCAAATGTAATATTAAATGTTTAATTATAGTGATAGTAGGACCTTAATAAATGCTTGTTTCTTCTTTCCCCTTTCCTCACATTACACAGGTAATGTACAGTCAGGGTCTACCCATACTGTTGAGATGAACAGCATTAGGAACTCTTATTTGAAAGTTCAGTTATAAGCCCTGAGGGAATTGTAATCTGCAGAAAATCTTTGTCTCATGTTCTTTATTTCTTCCTTTGTAGGGATGGCTTGTTACTAAGAACAAAAACTGAAGACATGGTGTCCCAGCTTCACACTAACCTCCTGGGATCCATGCTGACATGTAAAGCTGCTTTGAGGAATATGATTCAACAACAAGGAGGCTCTATTGTTAACATAGGTGGGTTTAGTAATTTTAAAACACTGTACAATCTAAGAAAGCTTGAATTATCCTTTGATTTGAAGTGAGTTTCTATGGAGTCAAGCCTAAAGCTTATCTTTGTACTCATTATGCAAATAAGGATTTAATAAGCAAAATGGGATGCCTATATCATTTTTAACTATTTCAAAATACAAATAAAAGGCAGTAGTATTCAGAGAGCACTTTTTTTAAGCATTATTTTGTTTGGTCATTTTCAAACGTTATTCATTGGAAACAAAGATCACCTATTTTTTCCTCTCCCCCTCCCTTTTCCCCTCCCATTGGCAATGCGTGATTCTTCTGGGTATCACATGCATCCTCAACCTGAGCCAATTTCCATGCTATTGGTTTCTGTAGTGGGGTGTTCATTCAGAGACTCTCCTCGATCATATCCCCTCCACCCCTGTAGTCAAGCTGTTGTCCTTCCTTGGTGTTTTTACTCCCACCATTTCTCCTCTGCTTGTGGGTAGTTTTTTTTTTCTCCTTGATCCCTGCAGGTTGTTCAGGGACATTGCATTGAGACTAATGGAGAAGTCCATTACTTTCCATTGTCCCACAGTATATCAGTCTCTGTGTACAATGTTCTCCTGGTTCTACTCCTCTCATCTCTGCATTACTTCCTGGAGGTCGTTCCAGTCTCCATGGAATTCCTCCACTTTATTATTCCTTTTAGCACAATAGTATTCCATCACCAACATATACCATAATTTGTTCAGCCATTCCCCAATTGAAGGGTATCCCCTCATTTTCCAGTTTTTTGCCACCACAAAGAGCGCAGCTCTGAATATTCTTGTACAAGTCTTTTTCCTTATTATCTCTGGGGTACAAACCCAGAAGTGCTATGGCTGGATCAAAGGGCAGACAGTCTTTTATCGCTCTTTGGGCATAGTTCCAATTTGTCCTCCAGAATGGTTGGATCAATTCACAACTCCACCAGCAATGAATTAATGTCCCCACTTTGCCACATCCCCTCCAGCATTCATTACTTTCCATAGCTGTCATGTTAGCCAATCTGCTAGGTGTGAGGTGATACCTCAGAGTTGTTTTGATTTGCATCTCTCTGATTATCAGAGATTTAGAACACTTTTTCATGTGCTTATTAATAGTTTTGATTTCTTTGGCTGAAAACTGCCTATTCATGTCCCTTGACTATTTATCAATTGGAGAATGGCTTGATTTTTTTTGTACAATTGCTTTAGCTCTTTATAAATTTGAGTAATTAGACCTTTGTCAGAGGTTTTTGTAATGAAGATTGTTTCCCAATTTGTTGCTTCCCTTCTAATTTTGGTTACATTGATTTTGTTTGTACAAAACCTTTTTAATTTGATGTAATCAAAATTATTTATTTTACATTTTGTGACTCTTTCTATGTCTTGCTTGGTTTTAAAATCTTTCCCTTCCCAAAGGTCTGACATGTATACTATTCTGTGTTCACCTAATTTACTTATAGTTTCCTTCTTTATATTCAGGTCATTCACCCATTCTGAGTTTATCTTGGTGTAGGGTGTGAGGTGTTGATCCAGACCTAATCTCTCCCACACTGTCTTCTAGTTTTCCCAGAATTTTTTTGTCAAATAGTGGATTTTTGTCCCCAAAGCTGGGGTCTTTGGGTTTATCATAGACTGTCTTGCTGAGGTCACTTGCCCCAAGTCTATTCCACTGATCCTCCTTTCTGTCTCTTAGCCAGTACCAAATTGTTTTGATGACCACTGCTTTATAGTATAGTTTGAGATCTAGGACTGCAAGGCCACCTTCCTTTGTATTTTTTTCATTATTTCCCTGGATATCCTTGATCCTTTGTCCTTCCAAATGAACTTTGTTATGTTTTTTTCTAATTCAGTAAACAATTTTTTTGGAAGTTCAATGGGTATGGCACTAAATAGATAGATAAGATTGGGTAGGATGTTCATTTTTATTATATTGGCTCGTCCTACCCATGAGCAGTTAATGTTTTTCCAATTGCTCATGTCTAGTTTTAATTGTGTGGAGAGTGTTTTGTAGTTGTGTTCATAAAGTTCCTGTGTTTGTCTCGGGAGATAGATTCCCAAGTATTTTATTTTGTCTAAGGTGATTTTGAATGGGAATTCTCTTTCTAATGCTTGCTGCTGAGATGTGTTGGAAATATATAGGAATGCTGATGACTTATGTGGGTTTATTTTGTATCTTGCAACTTTGCTAAAGTTGTTGATTATTTCGATTAGCTTTTTTATTGATTCTCTAGGATTCTTTAAGTAGACCATCATATCATCCTCAAAGAGTGATAACTTGGTCTCTTCATTGCCTATTTTAATGCCTTCAATTTCTTTTTCTTCTCTAATTGCTACTGCTAGTGTTTCTAGTACAATGTTAAATAATAGAGGTGATAATGGGCATCCTTGTTTCACTCCTGATCTTATTGGGAATGCATCTAGTTTGTCCCCATTGCAGATGATGTTAGCTGATGGTTTTAGATAATGTTTATTGTTTTTAGGAAAGACCCTTCTATTCCTATACTTTCTAGTGTTTTTAATAGGAATAGATGTTGTATTTTATCAAAGGCTTTTTCTGCATCTATTGAGATAACCATGTGGTTTTTGTTGGTTTGTTTGTTAATATGGTTAATTATGTGGATGGTTTTCCTAATATTGAACCAGTCTTGCATTCCTGGTATAAATCCTACTTGATCATAGCGAATGACCCTCCTGATTACTTGCTGGAGTCTTTTTCCTAGTATCCTGTTTAAGATTTTTGCATCTATGTTCATTAGGGAGATTGGTCTGTAGTTTTTTTTCTCCGTTTTTGATCTGCCTGGCTTTGGAATCAGTTCCATATTTGTGTCATAAAAGGATTTTGGTAGCACTCCCTCTTTGCTTATTATGTCAAATAGCTGTTCTTTGAATGTTTGATAGAATTCACTTGTGAATTCATCAGGCCCTGGGGATTTATTCTTAGGGAGTTCTTTGATGGCCTGTTGGATTTCTTTTTCTGATATGGGATTATTTAAGAATTCTATTTCTTCTTCTGTTAGTCTAGGCAATTTATATTTTTGTAAATATTCATCCATATCGCCTAGATTGACATATTTATTGCCATATAATGGTCAAAGAAGTTTTTAATGATTACCTTAATTTCTTCTTCATTGGAGGTAAAGTCCCCATTTTCATCTATGATACTGTTAATTTGCTTTTCTTCTCTCCTTTTTTTTAAAATTAGGTTGACCAGTACCTTGTCTGTTTTTTTTCAAAGTACCAGCTTCTTGTCTTATTTATTAGTTCAATAGTTCTATCACTTTCAATTTTATTAATTTCTCCCTTAATTTTTAGGATTTCTAATTTGGTTTTCTTTTGGGGGATTTTAGTTTGTTTGCTTTCAAGTTTTTTGATTTGCATGTCCAATTCATTGATCTCTGCCCTCCCTAATTTGTTAATATATGCCCTCAGGGATATGAATTTTCCTCTGAGTACTGCTTTGTCTGCATCCCATAAGGTTTGAAAGGATGTCTCACCATTGTCATTTTCTTCAATGAAATTATTAATTGTTTCTATGATTTGTTCTCTTAACTAACTGATTTTGGAGCACCATATTATTTAATTTCCAATTGATTTTTGATTTTGCTCTCCACGTACCCTTACTGATCATTATTTTTATTATTGCCTTATGATCTGAAAAGGTTGCATTAATTATTTTTTTTCTACATTTTTATGCCATGTTTTTATGAACTAGTGTATGGTCAATCTTTGTGAATGTGCCATGTGCTGCTGAAAAGAAGGTGTATTCCTTTTTGTCCGTTTTTATTTTTCTCCATATATCTAGCAACTCTAATTTTTCTAAGATTTCATTCACCTCTTTTACCTCTTTTTATTTTTTGATTTGATTTATCTAAATTTGATAGTGGTTGGTTCATATCTCCCACTAGTATAGTTTTATTATCTATTTCCTCCTTCAGTTCTCCTAGTTCTCCATTAGAAATTTGGGTGCTATACCATTTGGTGCATACATGTTGATTAGTGATATTTCCTTGTTGTCTATACTCCCTTTTATCAGGATGTATTTCCCTTCCCTATCCCTTTTAATCAGGTCTATTTTTGCTTTGGCTTTGTCAGATATCATGATTGCTACTCCTGCCTTCTTTCTGTCAGTTGAGGCCCAATAGGTCTTACTCCAACCTTTAATTCTGACCTTGTGAGTTTCTACCCACCTCATGTGTGTTTCCTGAAGACAACATATGGTAGGGTTTTGGATTCTAATCCATTTGTCTGTTTGTCTACATTTTATGGGTGAGTTCATCCCATTCACGTTCAATGTTATGATTGTCATTAGAGAATTCCCCAGCATTTTGATATCCTCCCCTAATTCTGAACTTTCTTCTTTTGCTATTACCTTTTAAACCCGTGGTTTATTTTAAATCAGTCCCCCTAGTCCCCTCCCTTGTTATGCTTCCCTTTCTAGCCCCTCCCTTTTTGTTCCCTTCCCCTCCCCCCTCTCCTTCCCTCCCTTTTTGTGTTCCCTCCCCCTACCCCCTTGGTTTTCCCTTCTCCCTTACCCTGTTGGATAAGATAGAATTCAAGATGAGAGTAAGGTTTAAGTAATACCAATTATCACTCTTTTTCTCTCCTTCTTATAAGAGAATTCTTCCCCTCCCCTTCCCGTGTGTATCGTTGTGTGACAAATATTGTTCTATTTAATTTATTTCTATTTCTTCAAGTATGTCTTAGTACCATCACTGATTCCCCCCTTCCTTTTTTTCCTTTTTTTTCTCCTCCCCCAAATCATGTTAATGCCCCAATCTTTCCCTATGAGTGATTCTTCTGATTGCTCTATTAATGCATACAATTTTTGAAAGTTGCACATAACATTTCCCCCATATGTTAGTATATATAAGTTGATCTAATTGTGGCCCTTATAGAAGAGAGTTTGAAGAAAAGGAAAAAAATGCACTTTTCTCCTTTTCCCTTTCTTTCATATTTACCTTTTCATGTTTCTCTTGCTCTTTGTATTTGGGTGTTAAACTTTCCACTGAGTTCTGGTCTTTTCTTAATGAATATTTGGAAATCTTCTATTTTGTCGAATGCCCATACTTTCCCCTGGAAGTATATAGTCAGTTTTGATAGGTAGCTGATTCTTGGTTGAAGACCCAGTTCTCTTGCCTTTCTGAATATTGTGTTCCAGGCTTTACAGTCTCTTAGCGTGTTCTCTGCTAGGTCATGTATGATCCTTATTGATGCACCTTTATATCTGAAGTTTGTCTTCCTAACTTCTTGTAATATTTTCTCCTTAGCTTGGAAGCTCTTGAATTTGGCGATTACATTCCTGGGGGTTGTCTTTTAGGGATTTAGTATAGAGGGTGTTCTATGAACTCTTTTAATTTCTATTTTGCCCTCTTGGTTGAGAACATCAGGGCAATTCTCTTCAATGATTTCTTGTAGTATGGCATCGAGGTTTTTGTTAATCTCTGTTTTTTCAGGTAGACCAATGATTCTCAAATTGTTTCTCCTTCCTCTGTTTTCCTGGTCTGTTACCTTGTCAGTGAGATATTTTATGTTTTCTTCTAATTCATTAATTTTTTGACTTTGCTTTATTAATTCTTGCTGTTTTGCAAGGTCATTGTCTTCCAGTTGCTTAATTCTGGTCTTTAATGACTGGTTTTGCTTTTCAGTTTGGTCTGCCCTTCTGATAGAGGCTTCCAGCTCTTTCTCCAATTTTGAGTTTTTGTCTGTCAGGCTGAAGACCTCTTTCTGAATTTTTTCCTATTTTTCTAACCAGAAGGTTTCCATCTTTTGGATAAGCTCCATTTTGAGTTCTTCCAGAGCTTGTGGATAATTTCCATTTTTTGAGGCGTTTTGATTTTGTTTGCATTTCATCCTCTTTTTCATCTGTAGGCTGTGTTTTCCCTCCGTAAAAGTTTTCAATTTCTTATTGGAAAGTTGATCTTGGGCACTCTGAGCCATCCCTTTGGTGGTTTTCCCTTTCCTTTTTAGTCAGAAATCTGAGTGAAATGGGTGGATTTTGATGCTTTTGCCTCAGGCTGATTCTTCCCAGCCTCTGAAGTTTGTTAGCATGCCTGCCCACACAGTCTGTGGTCTCTTCTCTCCCGTGTGCCCAGGCTTCCCCTGTAAAACCACTCCGCGGGGTGGTTCCCTGGTATTCCTTGTCAGTTCCCAAGGACTCTGGCGTGCCCCCCCCCCCCACTACAGCAAGGAGCGGGGGAGATTTTGCCTCAGGCTGTTTTTAGAGCCTCCATGGTGTTCGCAGTTTGCAGGAGTCCCTGCGGTCTGCGTGCTCTCCAGTGAAACTGCTCTGAGGGGTAGTTGCCTGGGAGTCCTCCTTAGATCCCAAGGACCCTGGAGTGCTCCCCACTCACTGCAGAGACATTCCTTACTCACTCACTGTCTCCGGTGAGTGCGCTGGTCCCTACTCCGGTTCTGTAGGTGGGGTGGGGGAGGGCAGTTCAGCTCAGCTCAGCTCACACTTGGCAGTGAGCTTTCTCTCCCTCTTATAGTGTGGAAGTGTTCAAACCCCACGTACCTTCGTTGCTGTGGGCTGCTGGAGAGTCCCTCCGATCTTCCAAAGATGATTTTTATGCTCTTTTGAGGTAGTCTATTTTGTTCAGTACAGGGGAGAGGAAGCAATTTGCTTCTAGATTGCTGCCATGTTTACCTGGAAGTCCCAGAGAGCACTTTTTAAAAATGCTATAATGGTAGTGAAAAACTTTTAAGCCATGGGGCAAGTGCCATGCAAGAATTTAATTAACCCAAATTAATTATTCAAATCCAACCGTATATGGGCTTTGAAATTCAGTTCCTTTGACAGCTATGAATATACAGGGCAGCTTTTCTCATAGAAAGTGGCCCAGAAGTCTTAGTACTGCTCAAATCTATGATCTTGTGATCTCTCTCTACTCTGTTCCTTACCAAATCAAAAACACTGGACAAATATTTATGGAATACCTGGTTTGTCCTAGGCATTGGGGAATACAAAGATCATTATTATTAATAGAATGTGTTCCCTGAAGGAGCATATAGTCCAGAAATGAAATAATATCATTTATTGTTTTTATTGGATAGAATTTAAAATTTTTCTAGTCATTAAATTTTGGTGCTTGGGATGTTTTATATTTTTTTTTCTTTAAATTGTTTTCTTTTTCTTTCCTCCAGGACTTAATGGTGTTTGTCAATGAAATATCAAATAACTAATAAAAGTTAGATTGCCTTTACCCTTGGTCCCTGGACCACTTTCTCTGATCATTGTATTCAGATATAAAAATGTATTTTCTACCTGTGCTTTAGAAATATTTGTGTACATATACAGTTGAAATAAAACCCTTCCCCTGTATATAAATGTGCACATATTTATGTTCAAATCATCACTGATACTGTGGTGGCCCTTGTCTGTGTCTCCAGCATATCTCATCCAACTCCAGAGAGACAGCCACCTCTCCCTTTATCTCACTGCATGCATTCCGCTTTCAGACCATGCCTGTTCCCTAAGGTAGGGATGGATTTCAGGCTTCAGGGAAGAGGAATGAGTCCAAGGTCTGTGGGCACATGACTTTCTTCTGTGCTCCCACCCATTCACTCCTTTAGCCTGGCCCAGAACATGCCCCTTCCTCTTCCTTTATTCCTCTGCCCTCCTTTGGGGGAAGGAAATGCCTTATCTCCTTGACTGAGCATCAGGAAGAGGTGGAACATCTAGAATTTTTATTGTGTCACTCCTTTCCCCGAGAGCTTAGAGTAGCCTTCTTTCACCTTTGGATCAAATCTCTGTAACCTACTCCTTCTCCTTCCCTCAAACTCTATTACTCATACACTGTTGATTCACACTGAGCATTAAATTCACTAAACATGATTTGGTACCTAGCCACTTGTGGGTTTTTTTGAATCAACGTGTAAGATTTTATATTTCTACTTATTAAATTTCATATTATTAGGTTTGGGCCATTGGTCTTTGTAGATATTGTGGAACTTGATTGTGTTTTCCAATTTATTAACTACTCTAATCTGTTAAATTTCAAATAGATCAAGGGCTCAAATAGAGCCAGGGAAAAACTGCCAGGCAGTTCCTATTGGTTGACATTGATGCATTAAAATGTTACTCTTTGACTCTTCTATTTTTATTGTCTTTTAATTCAAGTAACTGTATTCTCATATGTCCCAAATTTCTCCTTTATGTCATATGTCATAGATATAGACCTAAGAAAGAACTTGGAGGTCAGTTAATTCAATTCTTCATTGAACAGATGAGGAGACTGAGATTCAGGAAGTTGAGATCCTCCCTTTCCAAACAAGGGTTCTTTCTGCTCCAATGAGAAACTTCATGACAGAGCTGACAGTGCATGTCTTCAAATGATTGGCCAATTATTCCCTTAGGTTCTGCTAACCAGTAGAGCCATCCTTTTGTCAGCCCTGTCTCCATAGCCGTAATTACTATCAGCTTTAACTTTATGTTCTCTGCTGTCATGGTAGTCTGCTAATGAGTAAAATCATGAGAGTAAAGCATGACATATCAAGCAAGGAATTGGCCCAACAATACTATCAATATTTATTTTAGAGCAGAATTCAACTCTCAGTTAATACTATTCCTAATGAGAAAAGCATTAGGATTTTAGAATTTTAAAACCATACTCTAAAACTTCTCAAATTTTCCAATTGAATATTACTCGAATTGAAACCAAGATGGGGGAATAAACTATAGCAGCTCTGTATCACCACAAGAATCCTCTCCGATAAAGATTAAAATATCACCACAAAATGAATGCAGGAGGGAAAGACCCGATAAAGAGACAGAGTGAAACAACTTTCAAGAATAGAAAAACCCAAAAGGTAGGCAGAGATCATCTGGGGCACTGGGGTGAGAGGAGAGCAGAGCCAGTAAGAAGGTGTATTCAAGGAGGGAAGAACAAGCCAAGAGCAAGCCATGTCCTTCTCCACTCCCCCCAACCCCCATCTGTTATCCCAGGTTCAGAACCTCAAGTCCAAGCCAACATTCAGATCCAGAGATCCTGCCTGGCAAATAGTGACACAAGTCAACTCATACCCCTTGAAATTTCAAACCTGTGGAGAAGTCTAAAGCTCCAGTCCAGGACAGTCTGGGCTGAAGCCCAGAGTGAAGCCAGGATTTCCACTCGGTTTGGGATAAGGATTTAGTACATAGTTTGGTGACTGATACATACTTAGTATTGACCTTTCTGTCTAAAGCTTAGGGCAGAGCTCCAAGACAGGACAATCAAGGGTGTGCCTGATTGGATCAAGTAAAGAGCAAGACCAAAATCTTGAGCTTTAGGTTGGGGCTAGAATTTGATCACCTCCTGACCTGATGAAGGTCAGAGTGAGAGCAAAAGCTTACACCCTGAGGAAAGTCCTTAAGCCATCAGCATCTCCAGGGTCAATTGAATCAGCAAGGGGAGGGAACTTTCAGAGTTTTCAACCCTCAGACCCAAAAAATAAGCTGAGAATAACATCAAGCAAGGACTGAAGTTTAAGAGGGTACCCCAACTTCCCAGAAAATAGTCTATCCATAATTAAATATGAAAAATTAGTAAACAAAAAAAAGCACCTAACTCTAAAGAATTTCTATGGAGACAAATAAACAAGGTATAGACACAGAAGGGGACAGTGAAAGCAAAGGAAACACATGCAAAATCCAAAAGAAAAATATGGATTGGACACAGGTTGTGTCCAATCTTTAAAATCAATTTTTTAAAAAAAAATCAATTAAGAGAGACAGAGGAAAAGTGGGGAAGAGAAATGAAAGTGATACAAGAAGAAAGGAAAATGATACAAGGAGAAATGAAAGTGATGCAGGAAGAAATGGTCCAATTGAAAAAGGAGAATCAAAAATGGACAGGAGAAAATCAGGCCTTAAAAATCAGAATTGCGGATGACATGATGGTCTACTTAAAGAATCCTAGAGAATCAACCAAAAAGCTAATCGAAATAATTAACAACTTTAGTAAAGTTGCAGGATACAAAATAATCCCGCATATGTCATCAGCATTTCTATATATTTCCAACACAGCTCAGCAGCAAAAACTAGAAAGAGAAATCCCATTCAAAATCACCTTAGACAAAATAAAATACCTAGGAATCTATCTGCCGAGACAAACAAAGGAACTATATGAACACAACTATAAAACACTCTCCACACAACTAAAACTAGACTTGAGCAATTGGAAAAACATTTAACTGCTCATGGGTAGGATGAGCCAATATAATAAAAATGAACATCCTACCCAATCTTGTCTATCTATTTAGTGCCATACCTATTGAACTTCCAAAAAATTTCTTTACTGATTTAGAAAAAACCATAACAAAGTTCATTTGGAAGGACAAAGGATCAAGGATATCCAGGGAAATAATGAAAAAAATACAAAGGAAGGAGGCCTTGCAGTCCCAGATCTCAACCTATATTACAAAGCAGCAGTCATCAAAACAATTTGGTACTGGCTAAGAGACAGAAAGGAGGATCAGTGGAATAGACTTGGGGCAAGTGACCTCAGCAAGACAGTATGTGGAATAGACTTGGGGCAAGTGACCTCAGCAAGACAGTATATGATAAACCCAAAGATCCCAGCTTTGGGGACAAAAATCCACTATTCGATAAAAACTGCTGGGAAAATTGGAAGGCAGTGTGGGAGAGACTAGGTTTGGATCAGCACCTCACACCCTACACCAAGATAAATTCAAAATGGGTGAATGACGAACATAAAGAAGGAAACTATAAGTAAATTAGGCAAACACAGAATAGTATACATGTCAGACCTTTGGGAAGGGAAAGATTAAAACCAAGAAAGACATAGAAAGTGTCAAAAATGTAAAATAAATAATTTTGACTACATCAAATTAAAAAGCTTTTGTACAAACAAAACCAATGTAACTAAAATCAGAAGGGAAGCAACAAATTGGGAAACAATCTTCATAAAAATCTCTGACAAAGGTCTAATTACTCAAATTTACAAAGAATTAAATCAATTGTACAAAAAAATCAAACTATTCTCCAATTGATAAATGAGCAAGGGACATGAACAGGCAATTCTCAGCCAAAGAAATCAAAACTATTAATAAGCACATGAAAAAGTGTTCTAAATCTCTGATAATCAGAGAGATGCAAATCAAAACAACTCTGAGGTATCACCTCACACCTGGCAGATTGGCTAACATGACAGCTATGGAAAGTAATGAGTGCTGGAGGGGATGTGGCAAAGTGGGGACATTAATTCATTGCTGGTGGAGTTGTGAATTGATCCAACCATTCTGGAGGATAAATTGGAACTATGCCCAAAGAGCGATAAAAGACTGTCTGCCCTTTGATCCAGACATAGCACTGCTGGGTTTGTACCCCAAAGAGATAATAAGGAAAAAGACTTGTACAAGAATATTCATAGCTGCACTCTTTGTGGTGGCAAAAAACTGGAAAATGAGGGGATGCCCTTCAATTGGAGAATGGCTGAACAAATTATGGTATATGTTGGTGATGGAATACTATTGTGCTAAAAGGAATAATAAAGTGGAGGAATTCCATGGAGACTGGAACAACCTCCAGGAAGTGATGCAGAGTGAAAGAAGCAGAACCAGGAAAACACTGTACACAGAGACTGATACATTGTGGTACAATTTAATGTAATGGAATTCTCCATTAGTGTCAATGCAATGTCCCTTAACAATCTGTAGGGATCTAGGAGAAAAAACACTATCCACAAGCAGAGGACAAACTGTGGTAGTAAAAACACCAAGGAAAAGCAACTGCTTGACTACAGGGGTTACGGGGACATGTCTGAGGAGAGACTCTAAATGAACACTCTAATGTAAATACCAACAACATGGAAATGGGTTCGAATCAAGAACACATGTGAAACCCAGTGGAATCATGCATCGGCTATGGGGGGCGGGGGGGATGATCTTTGTCTCCAATGAATGTTTTGAAATGACCAAATAAAATATTGTTTAAAAAAATCAGAATTGCCTATCTAGACACTAATGATTTCAAAAGAAAACAAGAAACAATAAATCTTATTGAAAAACCAACGAACCTAGAAAATGGATCCAGGAGAGACAATTTTAGAAGTATTGGACTACCTGAAAGCCATGATCAAGAAAAAACCTTGGACATCATATTACAAGAAATTATGAAAGATAACTACCCAGAGTTCCTCAAACAAGAAAATAAAATTGAAATTGAAAAAAATTCATAAATTACCTCCAGAAAGAAGTCCTCAAATGACAACTTTGAGGAATATAATAACCAAATTTAAGAGCCACCAAGCTAAGGAGAACATTCTTTAAGCAGCCAGAAAGAAACCATTCAAATACCTTGGAGCTACAATTATGATCACACAGAACCTCATGTCTTCTACATTAAAGTATCAAAAGGCATGGAATATGATATTCAGTAAGGCAAAAGAGTTGGATTTACAACTCAGAGTCACCTATCCAGCAAAACTGAGCATATTCTTTCAGGGGAAAAAATGGACATTCAATAAGATAGATTTCCAAGCATTCCTGAGGAATTCGCCAGACCTAAACAAAACATTTGAAGTCCAAACATGAGACAGAAGAGAAACCATAAAAGGTAAATAAGAAAGAAAAAAATTAAGTGACTCATGAAGGTAAAAATGTTTATATGTCTACATAGAAAGTTTCCTGTAATGCTCAAAAATTATTCTTAATAGTAGAGAAGATAGAAAGAATTTATTCAGAAAGAAGATAGAGAAGTAAGCTGATTATGATGATGTGATGTATATGATGATATATAATGGTAAGATGTGTATGTAAATGTGATATGAAACAATATGTATGCATATGAATGATATGTAAAAAAATCAATCAAGGTCTTAAAGAGAAAGTTGTACTGAGAGAAAAGGGAAATGAGAGGTAGAATGGGGTAAATTATATAACTTAAAGAAGTGTAAAAAGTCATTATAGAGAGGGGAGGATAAGGGTGGTGGTCGGCAATGGTTAAGCTTTACTCTTAACTTACTCAAATAGGGCAAAACAAGTATACTCAATGGGATTTAGAATTCTATCTTACTCTACAGAGAATTAGAAAAGGAATCTGTTATAAAGAAAAGTTAAAGTTAAAGAGGAAAATGTCTGTCTGCAGAGGGCAGAGGCAAGGAACAGCAGAGTAAGAATTCTTGAATTCTGCAAGGAGAAGTTAAGCTGTTGCTAAGGAACAGTTGGGGCTTGTGCTGGCTCTTTTTCTCTGGTTTACCTGGAGGGGACTAGCTTCCTTTCCTTTCTAACTGTTTTTCTATATGGACTTCTCCATCTTACCTGCTTCCCTTGCTGGCTGGATTTATATCTTCAGAGCTTTCTGGTGTGATCCTGAACTGTCTGGGCCATCTGTTCATGAGATTTAGTCTGGAATCTGTTTGGATCTAAGACTTCTTTCTGGGCCCTATCCTGTCTAACTGCCAAATCCACTACCTCTAATATAACCCCAAAGGGGGTTGGTTTTGGTTAGTAAAGGTCTATTTACATTAGGGTCTGGGTCTTTAGATAGCTAGGCATTTCAGAGTAGTTTGAATCCAAGAAGACTGTAGAATAATAAATCCATCATTTATAACTAGGACTGTATTTTTACTTCAGTCCAGGTTTTGCCTGGACTGAACCTGTCAGTCAACAGATAGCCTTTCCAAAGTTTATTCTTCTGATATTGGCCCTACATTTTAACATCTAATCCCATCCCCAAACAACCCTAATATTACAAATAAGACTAAGGAAGAGGCAGGTAATTGGAGGGAGGAGAAAGTAGGGATGGTGACAAAAAGCAAAATACTGGTGAGGAGGAACATAGAGAAAGGGAATAGAACAAGATCTAAAGAGGATAATAGGATGAAGGGCAATACACAGGTAGTAATCATAATGCTGAATGTGAATGTCATGAACTCACCCATTAAATGGAAGCTGATAGCAGAGTGGATTAAAAACCAGAATCCTACTATATGTTGTTTACAAGAAACACATTTGAAGCAGGGTGACACACACAGATTCAAGGTAAAAGGCTGGAGCAGAATTTATTATATATCATCTAAAATTAAAAAAGCAAGAGTAGCAACCATGATACCAGACAAAGCCAAAGTAGAAATTGATCTGATTAAAAGAGATAAGGAAGGAAATTACATCTTGCTAAAGAGTACTATAAACAGTGAAGTAATATTATTACTAAACATTTATGTACCAAATGGTTTATCATCTAAAGGAGAAATTAAAGGAGCTTAATGAGGAAATAGGTAGTAAGACCATATAAGTAGGGGATCTCAACCTTCCCTTTCAGAACTAGATAAATTGAACCAAAAATAAATAAGAAAGAAGTAAGGGAAATGAATTAAATGGTAGAAAAATTAGAGTTAATAGATATCTGGAGAAAACTGAACAGGGATAAAAAGGAACATACCTTTTTCTTTGCAGTTAATGGTACATATACAAAGATCGACCATGCACTAGGGCATAGAAATATTGCAAACAAATGCAGAAAAGCAGAAATAATAAATGCCACTTTTTAAGGTAATAATATGATAAAAATTATTATTAGCAAGTGTCCTTGGAAAGGCAAATTTAAAATTAATTGGAAACTAAATAATCAAATTCTTCAAAACTGGTGGGTCAAAACAGAAACAATTATGGACTTCATTAAAAAGAAGGACAATGAAGAGACATCTCATCAAAATCTATGGGATACAGCCACAGTACCCCTTTGGGGAAAATTTAATATCACTGAGTGCCTGTACCAACAAAATGAGAATGTGGAGATCAATGAATTGGGCTTGCAACATAAAAATTTTGAAAAAAACAAAAACAAATTAAAAATCCCCAGATAAAAACTAAATTAGAAATGCTAAAAATTAAAGGAAAAATTAATCAAATTGAAAGTAAAAGAACTATTGAACTAATAAATAAGACTGGGAGCTGGTACTTTGAAAAAACAAAATAGTTTAAGTACTGGTTAACCTAATAAAAAAAGAGAATCAGACTAACAGTATCAAACATGAAAAGGGTGATCTCGCCTCTAATGAAAAGTCAATGGAAGAGAAAAGTCAATGGAATAGGCTAGGGGTAAATGACCTAGTATTGTATGATAAATCCAAAGAGCCCAGCTTTTGGGACAAGAACTCACTATTTGACAAAAATTGCTGGGACAATTGGAAAACAGTATGGGAAAAATCAGGTCTAGATCAATATCTCACACCCCATACCAAGATAAATTCAAAATGGGTAAATGACTTAAATATAGAAAGTGAAATCATAAATAAATTAGGTGAACATAGAATAGTATACCTGTCAAATCAGTGGGAAAGGAAAGAATTTAAGACCAAGCAAGATATAAGGAATATTACAAAGTATAAAATGAATGATTTTGATTAAATCAAATTAAAAAGATTTTGTACAAACAAAACCAATGCAACCAAAATCAGAAGGAAAGCAACAAAGTGGGAAAAATATTTATAACAAAACTCTGACAAAAGTTTAATTTCCCAAATATGTAAGGAACTAAATCAAATTTATAAAAAAATCAATCCATTCCCCAATTGACAAATGGTCAAGGGACATGAATAGGCAGTTTTCACAGGATGAGATCAAAACTATCAATAAGCACATGAAAAAATGTTCTAAATCCTACCTGATTAGAGAAATGCAAATTAAAAACAACTCCGAGGTACCACCTTAAACGTAGCAGATTGCCAATATGATAGTAAAGAAAAGTGATCAATGTTGGAGAGGAGTGGCAAAATTGGGACACTAATACACTGCGGGTGGAATTATGAATTGGCCCAGCCTTTCTAGAGGGCGATTTGGAACTATGCACAAAGGACTTTAAAAGACTGCCCTTTGATCCAGCCATACCACTGCTGGGTTTGTACCCTCAAAGAGATAATAAGGAAAAAGACTTGTACAAAAATATTCATAGCTGTGCTCTTTGTGGTGGCAAAAATTGGAAATTGAGGGGTGTTCATAGATTGGGGAATGACTGAACAAATTGTGGTATCTATTGGTGATGGAATACTATTGTGCTAAAAGGAATAATGAAATGGAGGAATTCTGTGTGAACTGGATCGACCTCCAGGAATTGATGCAGAGTGAAAGGAGAAGAACCAGGAGAACATTGTACACAGAGACTGATACATTATGGCACAATCGAATGTAATGGACTTCTCTACTAGCAGCAATACAGTGATCCAGGACAATTCTGAGGGACTTATGAGAAAGAATGCTATCCGCATCCAGAGAAAGAACTGTGGGAGTAGAAACACAGAAGAAAAACAACTGCTTGGTCATGAGTTGATGGGGATATGATTGGAGTTTTGATGTCATGAATAACATGGAAATAGGTTTTGAATAGTGATACATGTATAACCCAGGGGAATTACTTATCAACTGGGGGGGGGGTAGGGAAAAGGGGAGGAAAAAGTGATGAATCATGCACCCATGGAAAAATAATCTAAACAAATAAATAAATAATTAAAAAAAGAAAATCAAATGCTTTAAGAAATATTTAATTGTTTATATTTTCTTTCTGTCTGTGTAGGAAGTGTTGTCGGTTTAAAAGGAAATTCTGGCCAATGTGTCTACAGTGCTAGCAAAGGAGGATTAGTTGGTTTTTCCCGTTCTCTTGCTAAAGAGGTAGCCAGAAAGAAAATTCGAGTGAATGTCATTGCACCAGGTCAGTATAAGTTTAAAAACCACACACACAAATGGTAATTATAAGAAAGACACCTTGTGCCTTTTCTTTTATTCATTCTAATTTTTTAAAATTGTGTAAGAATAGTCTACTTTTTCTAGGACAAATGAAAGATCTTTCGTATTTCCTTTATTTTAGTAGGATGATAATATATGTTCTTTTGTCTTACTGATTTTGTCCACTTTTTTGTCCAGTTTTCCAGATTTTCAACATTTGATTTTTTTATTAGATCTTTTTCCTACCAATGCTTTCCTTTTAAAATGTTGAATTGTTCTTCTGTAAAGATGAATATAAAGGTTTTTAAAAGTCCTTTTTATTGCTTATTAGAAAAATATAAAAAGTTTGGCAAGGAATAGTATTTAAACTTTTAATGGAAGTGAATATTTCAGTGTAATAGTGTCATTTAGTAAAAATATTTTGTTCTTGACTACTACAGACAGATGATATTGAGTATATTTGGTGTATGGGACAGCTATTATTTTTACCCATTCATTAGATTGATATAAATTAATGGACTTGTACTGTTCTTCCTTTGGGATTCCTTAATGATTGAAGGTTATATAGTGAAACTGATACTTAAGATAGCATTTTGATTGTTAAACTTATTAGATTATATGAGAATATTCAACATATCCTGTTTATAGCCTATGGTCTTTTTTATGGTGAAGAATTCTCTAATTTTTTTGTATGATTCTATTGGGTCAGTCCAAATCTGTACAATTTAGTAAGTAATATATATAGGTCAGGACCATTAGTTTTTATGAAGTGAGCTCATTCATTGCCATCATCTTGGTACTGCCTTCATTGCATTATTCTAACCTGGGAGATTTTTGTGTCCTAAAGAAAATTTGCCCTAAGTAATTTATTACACTTTGAACAAGTGAATGATTATGTACAATTGGTTATTATGGATGAATTATATTATTATTTTATGATATTTTGGGGAAATCTATATACATGTTAACTATTATTAACTAAAAATCAACTACATTTATAAATATATTATATGCTTTTTTCTGCTACTCCAACAACAGCTGATACGATCTCAGGATGGTCGTGGATTCTCTAGAGGCCATTCCCTAATATTTATTGCACATTTTATAATGCTGCTATTGCAGAGTACCAAGATGTTCAGTATAAAACATGCAGGTTCTTCCACTAGGCCCATGTTGGCAAACCTATGGCATGTGTCCCAGAGTGGGCTATGCCCCACCCCCTTTCCACCATGCCTGAGGACATTCCTCCCATCACCCACCTCTTTGCCCAGCAGCCCAATGGGAGCACTTCCTCCCTCCCCTGTCTGGGGTAAGGAGTGGCTCATATGCAGCATGAGGGTTGCAATTTGGGTGGTTGGTCTCTAAAAGGTTTGACATCATTGCACTAGGGGATTAGCTAGTTTGGAGATTTGATAATGTTGGGAGTTTGGGAAACCAGTTTAATTATATATAGAAAGTTTCAAGAAACCTGGAACAGTTGGATTAAATTAGAAATGAACATCTCTAAAAAGAATATATTACCTATACATTTCCTAATTACTTGCTAACCTAAGTAGCAGTTATCAGTAAAATGACCAGAAAGCACTTAGGGAGGAGAGCAGAGGATATCTCTGATCTACCAAGTGTGTTCTCATCCTCTGAATCATAGAGTTGACTGCACAGAGAATAATTACTTGCTAAGAATTTCCATGTTTTGTTTTGTTTTTTTAAACTTGAGGTAACTTTTAAAACAATCGTAAATTTCTTACTTGGTAAATCTTACTGGCTGGGGAATATTTAACATTGGAGACATCTTGTACTTTGTTTTGGCAAGTATTCCTTTATTAATTGATTTCTAAAAAACATCATTCCCATACTAACATTTTTATTTCCATAAGGTTACCTTAGTTTCCTGCCACTTTGTAAAGGTGGGGAATTTTTGTGTTTTTTACTTGAAAGAGAACAGTTTTTGGCAAATGCTCCCTTGCATTAGTTTGGTGCACCCTGAGAAAAGATAGCACGGTAGACCAGCCTTCTCTGTATGTTTAGAATAACTTTGGACATGGCAGAATTTTGATCTGGACAAAAATGAAATTTGGTTTCTGGAAAGGATTTTTTCCTTTTATTTTGTATAAACTTCAAGGAATATTTTGTTTCTTTCTTAACATTTCCTGGACATTTCCACTTGAGAATGGGCAAAAGGAACAGCTGTTTGACATCTGAGTTGGTAGGCATATCAACTAGAATGGCATTCCATTATTATTGCATTATTATTACTGGTCATGGGCCCAAATCTTAGTGTGTTATTTAAAAACAAAGTTTTCTGCCAAATATAAAAATGTACTGCTGAGCCAGTAGTATGGATGTATGACACTTACATTAATGCCGGAGAAGAGTGGTATCAAACTAGTAGAAAGAGATCCTTGTAGCAGCTTATTGATTTAGAAAACCACAAATTAACATTATCTTTGTTATGGTGTATTATATTTATTTCCTTCAGCATTTATCAATTACATTGTATTCTGGTTCTGGTGTGCTGCAGAGTTTTGTGAGCCATAAATTTGACACTTCTCCCAAAGAGTACTATTAAGAATGAAAGTTGCAATGAGACTTTTCCTTCTATTGTCTACTTTTTAGACTATAAGCCCCTTGAGGGCACCTTGCAGAGTAAGAGTACTTTTTACATTTTAATTCATTTTGTTAAATATTTTCCAATTATATGTAAAAAATCAACAATCATTTAAAAAATTTGGGGTTCCAAATTTTCTCTTTTCCTCCCTCACCTCCCTTCTTTGAGAAGGCAGACAATTTGATATCAAGTATGCATGTGAAATAGAGAAGGCTTGTGACTAGAGAGAGCTGATAAGGGAACCTGAAACTGCTTGGTTGTAATGGAAGTAGGAATGAGAAATGCTGAGGGATGCTAGTACAGGATGCTGCCACACAAGGGAACTGCTCTGGGAATGCTCTGGGGTTTGCCTAGTGGATCAATATTTCTCCTAATCTCCTCCTCCCTTTCACTCCCTCTCTCCTTCACCCTCTCTTCCCTGATCCCCTTCGCCCCCACCTCCCAGTTCTTCTTGAAGCCTTTGACTTCTTCCCTCCGTCCTGAGTGAACTATAAAGATACTCTACTTGCTTTCTCAGGTAAGGGTTTTATTGGGATAACAGGATGAGAAGCTGAAGTAAGAGGAATGAGGGTGTCCCTAATCTAAAATTTGAGGAGAATTTGGGAGGGTTATGGAAATAATCAGTCTTGTCACAAGTTGTGACAGAGAGACAATTAGAGATGGAAAGTTAGAGAGATGGAGAACAACTGTTTGAATCTTCTTTCTCCTTCACAGAGAAAAGTCTCTTCTTCAGCCTGGCTTTTCTCCAACTCTTGGTCAGTAAAATCTCAGAGAGAGCAAAGCTTTCCCCTTGATCCCCCAAACCAAACCCCCCAAGCCCCCAAACCAAGTCAGCCCCACAAGGGTCTTTCAGCCAGGTTCAACCTCCAGAGTGAGTGACTCCAAGTCCTCTCTCCCTGGTCAGCTCAACGGCTAACTCCTGGGAACATTGCATTTGGAACCTTCTTCTTGATTGACAGGCAGGTCCCCAGCCTTGGTTCTTGCATCTTGGCTTACAAGTCCTCTCTCTCTCCATGCCTCTACCACACATATGAAGTAATACAAAAAATGTCCATATTAGCCATGTTGCAAAGAAATCAAGACAGAAGAACCCCAAGAAAAATTAAGAAAGTTTAAAAAATATGCTTCAATCTGCAATTAGAATTTATTAGTTCTCTCTTTGGAGGTAGCTGGCTTTTTCCATCATGGGTCCTTTGGATTTGTCTTTGATTGGAAGAGCTAAATCTTTCACAGTGATTATTACAGTATTGCTGTTAATGTGTACAATGTTCTCCTGGTTCTGCCCACTTCATTTTGTATCAATTCATATGTCTTCCCAGTTTTTTCTGAAACCATCCTGCTCATCAGTAGTATTCCATTGCAATTGTATGCAACAGCTTATTCGGCCATTTCCCAATTGATGACATCCCCTCAATTTCTAATTATTTGCCACCACAAAAAATGCTGCCTTAAATATTTTTTGTACAAAGAAGTCCTCCTCCATCGCCACCCCCTCCAGTGTTTTTTGTGTTTTTGATTTTTCTTTTTGGTCTTCTTGGGCTATAGATCTAGTAGGCTGGCACCTGACACTTTGCACAGAGTAGGTTCTTTCACAAATACCAAATTGCCTGGTTTTACTGCTGTGAGAAGAAATGAAAGGGAATGAAGTTAAATATTTTTTACTATGTATGACAAAAGATTTGGCAATAAAGGAGACTTGCTAGTTTCCTAAATAAAGATCATTGGATTATTGTGAATTGTACCATTTATGTAAATATTTTCAGCATGTTTACAAAAATAGTAACATGTAATTAAATCCTAAAAAAAGGGACTCCTTAAGAAGGTAGTATATATTTACAAATGAAAAAGAAGTTAAAGAATGATCCAGGAATGTATAACAAGTCTTTGCAGGTGTGGGACTAAGCGTAGTTCTTGTCCACTTTTTTAGTCAGTACTGTCCATCCATTGTGATTGATGACTGCATCTCATTCCAAGGCAGTTTATGAAATGCAGACTTTCCCTTTAAGTAGCCACTACCCCTTAAGTCCTTTGCTGTATTTACCACATAGTCTATATTTATATCTATTTTCTGCTGTTCTACCTTTCCACCAGTCTTACCCCAGACAGATTCTGGCAGGGCTGACTAAGCTTGAAAGCATGGAGTACCAGTCTAGCCAGTGACCATTTGTGACTTGTCAGCTCAGTAATCAGCCTACTTAAGAGGAGAGATGCCAATCACCCAAAGATTGGCTAACAACTTGTGAAATTTTTAGCCACAGCAATTCAGGAAGATCCATTTATTAAGTTGTAGTGGGATTGTGACCTTTGTTTGTGTAGAGTCCCAGTTATGGATTCTTAAGGTGTATCTGGATACTATTCTTTTCTCATTTTGAGTATAGGAAATACTAGCATTTTGAACCTAAAATATTAAGTTTGCTTTTTTAAAAAATGGTCATTTCAGGTAAGAACTATTTAGTGTAGATGCTAAACATTCTTTGCTATATCTAATGTCCCATTCTACTTTTACATGGTCTTTTTTGCTTTCTGATTTTCTATTTTTTTTAAGGTATAAACATGTATTTGGAATAACTATTTAAAATTCATTTAAAGTAAGACAACTTTATTTTCCAGAATCTTCTTTTTCATAGTATACACTTCTGTTCAGATTAGATTTTGTAATGCTTAAGGTCATAATTAATGTCTTAGTTGATGCCTCAGTTCAGAACATGCTTTTTTGCAGACAGTTTTGTGAATTCATTATTAACTTTTAACCCTCCATTTTGAGACAAACAGCAATACAACCAGTCATGACCAGAAGATTTATCTTTTCCTATATGACCCAGAAAGAATTGCATCAAGCTGGCCTGACAAATCTTTGTCATGTCTGAGTCTGCTGGTGTCATGAAGACATAGGCTTGGCTACTTAAGTATCATGTAAATCTCTGGGTTTCCTGAGCTAATCTAATATGGAACTGTTTAGTTTTCATTGAGTACAGTTTGAATTCATTCTTAGAAGACATAGTTCAACTAAATAACCCAAACTTTTTTTCTTTTAAGGATTTATCCACACAGATATGACTAAAGATATGAAAGAAGAACAGTTAAAGAAAAATATTCCTCTTGGGAGATTTGGAGAGCCTAGTGACGTGGCACATGCTGTTATTTTTCTTCTAGAAACTCCTTATGTTACAGGACATGTTCTCATTGTAGATGGCGGATTACAACTTGTTATGTAAAGAGGGTTTCTGTGTATAATATGTAATAATCTGTAATAATAGTGTTTTGAATTAAGATTATATTTAATTTTGTTAACAACTACTGAATCATACCTGCATGAATGGTAATCAAACCTATAAAAGAAATTGTTATTCCTTATGTTTGAAGTTCATTTGATGGTGATTATATGATCATTGATGATTAAACAGAACAATATTTGACTAGTAGTCCTTCCATACTGCAGATATGAAATCAGTTCTTTAGTGATCTTATGCGCCATCAAATGTATAAAGAGCCATTTTTCAAAGGATATCACCTTTACCAAGTGATGGAATTATGCCCACTTGTTATCTGTTTGTGCATTTAAATCAGTAAAAGAAACTTTTCTTTTTAAATATTTTTATTGATATCTTTTGTCTCCACATTTCATTCATTTCCAAGTATATCCCTCCCCTTTCACCTTCCCCCGATCCATTCTTTGCAAAAATAAATTAAAAAAAAGAAATAGAGGGAAAATGTTTGGCAAAAATAATCAAAATATAACCAACCATCTCCTACAGTCCATGCAACATTCCACACTCCTAGTTCCCCATCTTTGTAATGAAAAGAAAAAGTGGGTGCATTTTCTCAACTCTTTGGAACTATGGCGTTTGGTCATTATGATGATACTAGATTCAGTGTTGAGAAAATACATTTTCTATTAGTTATTATCTTTGTTTCACACAATATTTGACTTTTCTTAACTGTTAACCTCTTTGGCTGTTGCCAGAATAAAAGAATACAAAGCATACCTTGTGTCTAGTTGGTTACCCTGACTGATGCCATTTTAGGAAGGAAGGAATCAAATATTTATTAAGTGCCAACTGTGCGCCAGGAACTGTGCTAAGGACTTCGCAAATTTTGTCTCATTTGATCTTCATGACAATATTCCTGGGAGGCAGGTGTTATTATGGACCCCATTTTATAGTTGTGGAAACTCAAGCAGATACAGAAGGTGCCCAGCTAGATGCCATGATTATCCTCCTTTCACAAATAGGGAAACTTAAGCTGAGAGAAATAAAGCGATTCAATATGGTTCACATGGCTAGTAAAGTGTCTGAGGGAGGACTGGAATCTGGATCTTTCTGCCTCAAAGCCCAGCACTGCCCATTGGACAATCTAGAAATGGAGCCCATCAGATCCAAGGCATCTCCAAAGAAAGAATGGAGATGATAGGAATCATTGGCTCTAATCCAGTTTTGACTCTCAATGAGCCGTGTGACCTTTGGTGAGTCACTATTTGTAGCTCTAAGGGCCCTTTCTGCCCAAACTTAGATATGGGGGGAGCTGTTCTCATTGCTGTTCTAGAGGGGCTGCCACCCTTGGGTTCTCTGATGCCTCCCTTTCTGTAGCTCTCAGGGAACACACACCTCATTAGGAATAACCCCTTTTTAGAACTGATTGAGTGTTGTATACTCTAGATCCCATGGACCTATGGGGCATGGTCTGTAAATACATGTGTATGTATGACTTAGGCAGGATTATGTCATAGAGAGATGGTTTATTTCTTGATTTTAGGGTAAAAAAATTCTTACCATAAAAAAAAAAAAGCAAGCACTAAGTAGCTAAGCACGCCAAGGAGGGCTTTTAAGTAAATAGGCAGTTGAAAGCTACCCCGACAGAATTAAACCTCTTTAAAAGTAAGAAAAGGACTTGTGTTTTAAAAGGAATCTTTACTTGGGCTCAAAGATAAAGCTATCAACTAAATTGAAAGAGTCAAGTAACAGTATTAACACACCCACACACACCTCGCAAAAACCGGCATATTTTAGAACTTAATGTTAACTTATATACTCAATCTTGTAAAAGGGAATTCTTTATTCTCTTTTGTCTATTTTGAGTTAACACTTGGTTAACACTAACTTAAGAACCCCTACTTAGTACCTCACCTGACACTAAGTAAGAGTGTTCACAAGTCATTTGCTAAAGTGGGTAACAACTCAGTCAGGAAATTGAATCCTTTTGATAAGAGTTTACACCTACAGAGGATGAGAAGTGGATCCTATAAGACACTCCCCCCCATCCCCTGGGCAGTGCTAGACAATTTGAAAGCTGTGATAGGCCCCTGTGAAGAGGGGAAGGGACAAGAAGGCTCTGAAAAAAATCCTGAATTTCTGGGGCTAGAGGTCAGCTTCAGCTGTTGTCCTCAACAGGTTGTTGTTTTCAGCTCTAACTGCTTCTTGGAGGGAACTTGGGTGAGTGAATAGCTGGCTTTCCTTTCCTGACTTCTGGAGATAGATTAATTTTGGTCGAGGGTTAACGAGTCGTGCTGGGCTAAGTTGATCACCAGAGCAATATTTAATGTGATAGGCTAAATAACTTCTCTACCCTCTTTTTGTATTTCTCAACTTTCACTCTCAACCTATTTTGTAAATAAAAAATATTGAAAGTCATTTTGACTTGAGCTATAATATTTTAAATTGGTGACCACCATATTATTTATACTTTTCATATATTTTAGTCAAACCCTCAATTTTTATTCATTACAATCTTACCAGGAAATTATAATTTTTCTTTTAATAAATTATTTTAAAATCTTTGCTGCATTCATTTCTAAGTGGGAATTTATAACTTCTTAGGGTTTATTTTTTTCTTTTTAAATGTCATTTGATATTTTTAAAGATACAGCTAGCATTTATATAGCACTGTGAGGCTTGCAAAGCACTTTATAGATTATCTCATTTGATCTTCACAACAATCTTGTGAGGCAAAGAGATGGTAAATTCACATCCTGCCCTCTTACGATCTAGATTCCTTACTTCCCTATGACACCAAACCTCTTCCAAAAGGCTACACCTATCAATCATCTGAAATCTTCTCTCTCTGCTCCCTAGAAATAAATTATTTTATAACAAGTATCAAAGGGAATTAACTAGGTTTATCATTTTCCTTTTAGTCATGAGGCTTTTGTCAGAGATACTTGCTATAAATTTCCCCCCTAAATTCGTCATTTCCCTTCTAATCTTGATTGCATTGTTTTTATTTGTCCAAAACCCTTTAAACTTAATGCAATTAAAATGGTATATTTCATTTTTTGTTATGATCTCTATAACTTATTTGGTCATAAATTCTCTTCACATTCCTAGGTCTGACAGGTAAACTTTTCCATGCTCCCTTAATTTGTTTATGGTGTCACCCTTTATTTCTAGATCAAGTGTCCATTTTGACTTTATCCTGGTGTGTGGTATGAGATGTTGGTCCACGCCTAATCTCTTCCATACTCCTTTCCAGTTTTTCCAGCATTTTTTGTCAGATAGTGAGTTCTTTCCCCAAAAGCTTGGATCTTTGGGTTCGTTGAACACTAAGTTGCTAGGGATATTAATGACTATATATTTATAGTATAGTTCAATGTCTGATTCAGTCAGCTCCCTCTCCTTCATATTTTTTCCATTAATTTCCTTGATATTTTCGTGTTTTTTTTTGTTATTCTTCCAGATGAACTTTGTTTTTATTTTTTCTAGTTCTATGAAATAATTTTTTGGTAGTTTTATTGGTATGACTCTGAACAGATTTAGGTAGGATGTCATTTTCACTATATTGGCTTGGCCAATATAAGAGAGAGGAAAGATAGGTAGTAGCTTTTGCAGAAGTCTCAAACTGTCATACTGGAAGTGAGGCCTACCATCTGGGCCTACAGCTTGTCACCAGCTAAAACTGGGTTCAGCTCTGATCCAAACCTTTTATCATAAACAATTAACTTATTTCACTATCCATGAGCAAGTAATGTTTTTCCAGTTGTTTAGGTCTGACTTTACTTGTGTGGAATGTTTTGTAATTGTGTTCCTGGATTCATTTGCTAGGTATACAACCACGTATTTATATTGTCTAGGGTTATTTTGAATGGAATTTCCTTTTCTATTTCCTGCTACTAGATTTTTTTTTTGGTGGTAAATAGAAATGCTGATTTATGTGTGTTTATTTTGTATCCTACAACTTTGCTGAAGTTGTTAGTTATTTCTGCTAGATTTTTTGGTTGATTCTTTAGGATTCTTGAGGTGTGCCATCATATCATCTACAAAAAGTGATAATTTTGCTTCTTTATTGCCTATTCTAATTTCTCCTGTTTCTTTTTCTGCACGTATTGTTATAGTGTACATTTCTAATACAATATTAAATAACAGTAGGTTTTAGTTTTTATCTGTTACAGATAATGCTTGCTAATACTTTTAAATGGATGCCATTTATCACTCTGAGGAAGGTTCCCTTTATTCTAGCATTTTAAAATATTTTTTTAAGGAATGAGTGTTATATTTTGTCAAAGTTTTTTGCATCTATTGAAATAATCATGTGGTATCTATTGGTTTTGTTACTGATACAGTCAACTATGCTGATACTTTTCTTAATATTGAACCCTCCTTGTATTCCTGGTATAAAACCCACATAATTGTGGTGTTTGATTCTTGTGATATAATGTTGTAATCACCTTATTAGTATTTTATTTAAAATTTTTGTATCACTATTCATTAGAAAGATTGATCTATAGTTTTCTTTTTCTGTTTTAGCTCTTCCTGGTTCAGGTAGAGATACCATATTTATGTCATAAAAAGAGTTTGGAAGGATTCTCTCTTCCCTCATTTTTCTAAGTAGTTCATGTGGTATTTTAGTTAGTTGGTCTTTGAATATTTGGTAGAATTCACTTGTGAATCCATCTGACCCTGTGACTTTTTTTTGTAGGGAGTTCTTTGATGGCTTATTCATTTTCTTTTTCTGTGATTGGGTTGTTTAAGTATTCCATTTCCTCATTTGTTAATCTGAATAGTTTATGTTTTTGTAAATATTCATTATTTCACTTAGATTGTCAGATTTATTAGTATGTAGTAGGGCAAAATAACTACCAATAATTGCTTTAATTTCTTCTTCATGACATTTTACCTTTTTTCTTTTTTGATATTGTTAATTTGGCTTTCTTCTTTTTTAAAAAAATCAAGTTAACCAATGATTTACCTATTTTATTTATTTTTTTTTTCATAAAACCAACTCCTTGTCTTATTTAGAGTTCAATTATTTTCTTACTTTCAGTTTTATTAATCTCTCCCTGGATCTTCAGATTTTCCAATTTGGTGTCTCAATTGGGATTTTAAATTTGTTCTTTTTTCGTTTTTTTTTTGGTTGTATTCCCAGTTCAATGATCTGCTCTTTACTGATATAAACATTTATAGATATAAAATTCCCCTAAATACCACTTTGACTGCATACCATATATTTTGATATGTTGTCTCCTCAGTGTTATTTTCTTTAATGAAATTGTTGATTATTTCTATGATTTGTTCTTTGACCCATTTGTTTTTTAGGATAAGAGTATTTAATTTCCAATTCATTTTTAGTATTTTCCTCACTGCCCTTTGTTGAGTACAACAAATTTTTGTTGCTTTATAGACTGAAAAGTATGCATTTAATAATTCTGCTTTATTATATTTGGGTATTTGTGTTTTGGTTTTCCCTGTTTCTAAAGAAACTTTCTAAAGTTGGGGTTTGTATGTATGGACATGTGTGTGTGTGTGTGTGTGTGTGCGCGCGCGCGCGCGTACTGTGTGTTTGTTTGTTGCTCATTTTTCCAGTTGTTTTTTTCCCTCATTACATTATTTATTTGTTGGGGTTCTTCTCTGTTCCTGGAGTAAAGGGAACACTGCACCCAGCTTGCAGAGTTCTCTTCTCTGGGTACTTGAAATACTTGGTACTTGCCTGTCCTTGTTCTTTTGATGTGTGTTTTTTGAGGAGGTGGCTCCACTGGCTTGCTCTGGGGAGATGTTTTGTCCAGCTATATTCAGCACTCCATGTTAGCTGCTTCCCTGTTATTTTGTGGGCTGGTTTGGTCCCTTCTCTACTGCTTCCCTGCCCCTGCCATGTGGCCTGGGCTAGGCAGGTTCCCTGGTCTGCCACCTCAGGCATTCTGCTGCCATGTAGAAATGAGAAAGTTCCCAAAGTTCCAGTTCCTTCTCTCTGCTCCCATGTAGCCCCAAGACTCTGTTCCTATGTGGGAGTGAGTTGATTACTGTATTTCTAGTTCCCCCTCTTTGCTCTCCTGTAGCCAGGGCTCTGCTGCCACATGGGGGTTAGTACTTTAGTGTGGTTCCAATTCTTCCTCTCTGTTCTCTTATAGCTTCAGGTCTCTGCTGCCTTGTGGGGATGGGAGTAAATAGGCTACTGTGATTCCACTTTCCCCTTTGCTCCCTTGTCATACTAGGGCTCTGTTGCCAGGTAAGTGAATAGGGTCTTAAAGTTCAAATTTCTCCCTCTGCTCCCTTGTGGCCTGAGAGCTCCACTGCTCTGGGAGAGTTTGTAGAGTTCCCAGAGTTTGTAGAGTTCCTGCCTTCTTTGTTTTCTTTAACTGTGTGGAGTGGCTTGGGCTGGGCTCTTTCTCATTCTGCAGCTTTGTTGCCTCTGGTGGGCTGCTCCAAGATCTGTCCATTCTCCAAGATGCTGTGCTGTCAATGCTGCTTCTTACCCCAGTAAAACTTAGTCCTCCAGCTTTCCTTTGTTTTGAAGCAATTTATTTTCTCATTTTGTGTGTGTGTGTGTGTAGGAATGAGGGAAGCAGAGTACCCTCCATCCTGCCATCTTAGCTCTCATCATGCAGTCCCAATTGCTGTACTTTTGAGTCTATTGCATATTTATTTTTCCCTTTCATAAATTCTCTATTCCAACAAAACTGGACTATTTCTCAAACCTGATGCCATTTTCCCTGCCTCTCTGTACAAGCAATCTTCATTCCTGGAACAGACTCCTTCTCATTTTCATCTCTTTCTTTTTAACATTTTTGTAGTTCTTTTTATGGATTGTTGTTTAGTCATTTCAGTCATATTTGACTGTTCCTGACCCCTTTTGGGGTGTTCTTGGCAAAGACCCTGGAATGGTTTGACATTTGATTCACTAACTTGTTTTATAGATGGGGAAACTGAAGCAAAGGTTAAGGTTAAGTGATTTGCTCATGGTCACATAGCTAGTGTCTAAAACAAGAGTTGAACTCAGGTCTTTCAGATTCTAGGCCTGGTGCTCTATCCATTGTGCCACCTAGCTATCCCATCTCTATCTCTCAAGGTTCATTTCAGTTGCTATTGCCTCTGAGAGGCTTCCATTGATCTCCTCCTTAGTGGGTTCTCTCCTACCTCAATGTAAGTAGACTGTAGACTATCCTTGATAGAGGCTTTCAGTTTTTTGGTTCTTATATCCAGAAGGCCCAATTTAGTGCCTTTTACGTGTAGTTACGTTATTACCTCTTTAAGAATGACTTCTGCTTGGTTTGGGGTTTCTAGCCTTAATCTATCTCTTCAGCTCCAGTCCAATATAACCAACTGCCTTTTAGACAACTTGAATCATATACCCCATGAGTCTAAAATAAAATTAATATCTTCTCCCTCTCCCTACCCTAGTTTCTCCCAAACTTCCCTGTTACTGTTGAGCATCTAGTTCTATATCTATATATTTATATCCCATCATCCTTCCAGTCATCCAGGTTGTAACTTTAGTGTCATCCTCAATTCCTCACTCATACTAGGTAGGATTGTAGGTCTATACAGTCTCTTTCCTTTGAGCCATTAAAATGGAATTTCCATGTATGGCTATATGGGCTATGTGGCTAAGTTTTTCTCTCAATGTGGGTAATAGAAAGAACATTACTAAGTCAATAATTTTTCTACAAAAAAATCTCTTAAAATACACATGATTCAAATATTTATAAGCAAAGGGATACAATGGAGAGCAAGATTTAAAAGATTATAAATGTTCAAGTACAAATTAAATACAATGCCTTCTTCCATTATTAGACTGTTATTAATACCTGATTAAAATAACTGTTAGGTTTCCCTCTCTGAGTTAAGTAGATAACAATGAACTAGTCACAGTGTGCCTTTTCTTCCAGGCTGAAATCTGGGATAATACTTGTTCCAATTCTAATTTCTATAGAACTTCAGGTATTAAAAGGCATACACATAACTCCTGACTTTGTTGCCTTTCATTTCCATATCCAAAAATTTCATATACACACTTTCATTCAGCCTTTGATCTATTCACTTAACAGGATTGAAGTATTTAAGTAAGTTGACCATAGCTAAGATTTATTTGATGCTGAATCCTTGTCAGAAATTGACTCCTTAATCTTGATGTTGTTTCCATGAGAAAATATGCACTAAGCCATCTTGTTAAAAGGATCTCTGCCCCCTTTTCCCTTAGGTACATTGAAATACCTCTTTGGAAGAGTAGAATAAATAGATGCTGTTTTTTGTTTCAGTGTGTTCCTGGAATCTGTATTATAAGGATCACATTTTCTCAAAGAAATGCTATTAAAAATTAAAGATTTTTTTTAAAAAAATTGAGTCTTCTACAATACAACTGATATGGAAATATGGTTTGCATGATCAAATAAGTATAACTTAAATCAAATTGCTTGTTTTCTTTGTGAGGGGGAAGGGAGGAAGAGAGAATTTAGAACTCAAAATTTTAGAAAATGAATATTAAAAATTGCTTTTACTTATAATTAGGGAAAATAAAATATATCAAAAAAGAAAAACATTAAAGGGTGCATTCTTACACAAGGATCAGAGATCTTTTTGTCATCTTATCATTGCCCTTATTAAAGGCTGTGACTTGCCCTCTAAATTTTAAGCTGCTCAATTTGTTTTATGTCTTGACGGCTTTTCTACCTCACAGAAGAAAGGAAAACAAAACAAAAGAAAGAAAGAAAAGAATGATGTCTGTGATTCACACTTGTACCCCCTCTGTACCTCCTTTATCCATGTGGAAGGTCATCCTGTGCTACCTGATTCTTGACCTTCCTCTGAAGTAACTTGCTATTGACTTAGAACTTCACTGAGTCCATTTTCTTTCATCAGGCTCACACTTGCTGGGATATACACATATATATCTTATAAACTTATAGGTTAGACTTACTTTTACCCTACGTCAGGTATACTCTAAACTCCAGAGGTGAGATATAGACTCCACACCATGACTACATCTTAGGTAAACCTTCTTCCAGTGGAGATCATCAGAAGTCAACAGAGGAAAGAGAAGCTCAAAACTTGAAGGCAAAAAGAAGGAAAAAGAAGAGAAATGGCTATGGAGCGAAAGCACTTTCTTCGTGTTAAGCTTCATGTCACTGGAGTGGGCCCCCATTAAGGGTTTCTTCTCTCTTGCTGACACCAGACTTGGAGACATTGATACCACAACCCTGGTATAGTCATTGAGCCTTTCCCCCCTGCCTGCTGATGCCAGACTTTACACTTGTTTGGGTCATTTACCATCAACCCTTTGAGACCTCACTTGTTCCGTGATGGGACCCCAGCTTGCAAAGTCCTGAAGATACACTAGTTTGGTGTCAGGACTGGACAGGGACCTAGGCATGGACACAGCACCTGCCACAGCCATCTGGTGGACAATGTGTGAAACCACCATCCCTGCCCCCCTGGATTGGGAGCTGGGGCAGGAGCCATAGCTGAGCTCAACTCATAGCAAGGAAGGCGAGCATTGAGTGATGAACTCAGAGGAATGTGCCCAGGCCCAGAAATTCTTGGATACCTACGGATTGTTGGGTGACGTCCTAGATCAGTACAGACAGGGGCCTCCTCATCTCACCCACGTCATCAACCTGCAGATTAAGCTAGGTATATTGGGCAGACTGATAGAGAAGGCTGTAGATGATATCAGACACACAGACTTAGAAGCCTAACTTCAGCAAGTATATTTCCTATCATGATCAATTCCAGCCGAGGGCATTTCAAATAGGAACTGACTTGCATTTTTTACACACTGCTTTTTTCTTATTTTTTCTTATTGTGTAAAATATATTTCCATATTGTCCATTTTTGTAAATGAATATGCATATAAAACCAAAACCTCAAAGCAAAGCCCAAAATTAACAAGTAAAAAATGGTTTGCTTTCATCTGTATTCTGACTCCCAACATTCCATTCTCTGGAGGTGGGGAGTGCTCATTGTCCTAAGTCCCTTGGAATTGTGCTGGATCATGGTAGTGCTAACATGCTGATTTTAAAAAAATCCAGCATGCCCATTTATCCATTTATTGAGGATAGGAAGTCTCCAAGACCCACTCTGGAGGGATTAATGCCCTTCCTCCATGCCGGAAGGAATGGCAGACTACAGACAGACATATGTTAACCTGGGGGAAGAATATGGAGGATTGAGGCATAGGAAGAAATGGAACAATAAATGGTAGGAGGTTATGGCATGATAGGGGAACATCAGTTTTTATAATTAGGAGAGGGTAATACTTATGAGCAAGCAAGATGCAGTGTATGACCGTGCCTATGTGTAAGCGAGGTAGAGTGGAATAGGTCATGGGATAAGGAGGCAGAGGAAATGGAAGACTAGAGAATCTTGGGGAGCATCTACACGGATGCTAAGGTTCCCTATTATACAGGCAGGAGTTGAGGAGGAGTGGAAGATAAGTCCAGTGCTGAACTCTTTCAGAAAAGGGAAAATGACCTGAGAGTCCATATATACTACAGCTCCCGTAATTTTGCTTGTGTGGAAAATTTACAGTGTGTGGATTTTAAAAGAGTAAAAGTTACAAAATGAAGGAGAGTTTGGTAAAGGGATAGTCTGGAGCTTCCAATGGGAAGCAAAGAGTATTATGGCTCCCCCTCCAGGTCCAGATGTGAGAGAAGGTGGAGGCTAGCCAGAGTTGAAGTGCCATCTTCATTTAAAATATGTTTACATATTTTTAAATCTTTAGAATTACTGTTGAGGATGATATTTGCAATTTATGGACATCTTTTCAATGATTTCATGTTTTTGAGTTACAAAATTAATAAATTCCAAACTTCTACCCTGTGTTTATTCAGTGGAGCTCATCCCACTTAAATTTCTTATTGCCAAAAAGATCCATAGAGGCAAAGAACATGGGCCCAATATGGGGTGCTCAGTTTTCAAGAACATTTATTCAGTGAAAGGAAAAGATTTTGTTTGTGGCAAGTTGACAAGGATACTTTTGGGCTGTGTGATAATGGGTGACAGTGTTTCCCAAAACATACTTAATGTAAGTCTGATCCCATCAGGTGTTGGGTAAAAAGTAGCAATTTAAGATATCTGGGTGGGTGGTTAAATGGTCCAAATTATCTTTCCATCAACTGACCAATGACCTATTATTATTATGACCTAATAATAATAGCTAACATTTATATGATGCTTTAAAGTATGGAAACCACTTTACATGCTATCTCATTTTATTATCAACAATCCTGTAAGGTAGATACTATTATTATCCTTATTTTACAGATAAGAAAACTGACACTGAGATGTTAAATGAGTTGCCTAGGGTCACGCAGCTAGGAAGTTTCTATGGCAGGATTCAAACTCAAGTCTTCTAGACCATATCCAGGGCATCCCTGAGTTGCTTTGATTAGCAAAGCAATAAATATTGTCTTAGATAACACTTTTATTTTTTGCTTAAGTTGTGTTTAATTCTTCTCCCTAGAAAAGGATGTTTAGAAGACATCCCCCAAATTGATTATAAATGCCTCTTATCATTATAAAGGACTCACAAACATAATTTTTCATAAGCCGAGAATCCCTAGTTAAGACAACTGTTAATTTAATAAACAGATAATTAAAATGAGAAAAAAGACAAATATCAATACAGACATGTTCTATGACTTTGCTGATTGATAATGAATCTTAGTTCTGACTAATGTTGATGCTGGAATAACTTTACATATTATGTATTATTTATATTATCTCAAAACTTGGGCTTAAATGATTTAACCCCTTGTTTGATGAAATTTCAATAGTAGTGGCTTCTCCCACTGATAAAGCCATTGGCTCCAACTCTGTTCAAATCCCACCAACAAGAGCAATAAATTCCCAGTGAACAATATGTCAGTTTTGTACACAGGCATCTTGGACAGTTTTCTTGACTTTCTAATCACATTCTTTCCCTAGTCATTTTTTGTATGCACCTTCAGGGTGCTCTTTATTGTACCTATGGAGGTCCTTGAGGTCATCGGTCTAGAGCTAGAAGGCACCTCACCAACTGTCTTGTCCACCCTCCTCTCTTTACAGATTAGGAAACTGAGGCCCCTGAAGGTTAAGTGACTTGTCCAAAGTCACTCAAATAGTAAGTTAGAGGGGTGATTTGAGGACCAGACTCTTTAATTGCAGAGCCAGTATTTTTTTTTTCCCTAAGGAAAGCCTTAACTCAGGCATGGTGCTTAAAAGTCATATGCCACTAGTGAAATCAGAGGTGCCAAGTGTCCTGTCCTTGGTGGCTCTGGGATTGATTTTGTTAGTTTCATCTGTTTGACAAGCTCAGTTTATATGAATAAGGAAATTGTAAACAGCTGAGTGACAGCAATTCCGGAGAGGAATACTACTGAGCAATAAATATAAATTCTACGAACTACATGCTAGTGGCGGGGTATTGCTTTCCATGATACAGCCTTGGATTTTCTTTGTAATCGTTTTCATGTGTTGCAAGTTTTCCAATACTCCCTTCTTCTGCAGAAGTTTAAGTAATTTGTGAAGATAATTTAAATGATGTATTCCACGTCAATAGTGAAATGACCCCGCTGTTTTCTTCATCGCCTCTTTAAAGTGAAAAATGGCTTTTGTTGGGATGTCAAATGATATCGTCATATTTTAGATTGCCCCCCCCCCCCCGCCAGAACATCCTTGAAGACTCATAGGAAAGAGATCTACAATTCAGCCAGCCTGGCTGTAAATTTGATGTTTATAGGATCATCTTCTTGGGACAGAAGGGCTGGGTGATGTGTGTGCTTTGCTTATCAACTTACATGGCAATTTAGTTTTCCTAGGCAGAAATATTGAAAATACTGATTGTTTAGTAGTTGAACTTCATCCAGATTTTTTTTAATGATTCCTGGAGTGGGTTGGGTGCTTGTTTAGATTCTAGTTCGTATTTCTGTTGAGGCTACTTTACTTGCACAGTCAATTGTGCTCTCTCCTCTCTAAGTTTTATGGATGCCTTTTGCTTTTTATTTCCCTATATACTTCCCCGCCACCCCTCCTTTGAACCCTCCCTTGTAGCAAACAAAAATCATCGAAACCAGCTGGAAATAGCACCTGCTTCTCACAGCATGTGAGATGGTCCACACCCAGCGTTGTCTACCTCTCCCCTCAGAGAGGAGGGACGGACTGGCCCCTGCTATTAATCACATTACTGGCAACCTTTTGGGATTCCTTTCATCTGTGTTATTCATCATTATGTATATTGTCCTCTTGGTTCTACATTCTTCACATCTGTTTATTAGTCTTTTAAAAAATTAAAAAAATTAAATTAAATGAATTAAAACAAATTTAAAAATTAAAATTTAAATCTAAAATTAAAAAAATTCCCCCCTTGCCTGTAATGATGTTTTCTTGTTCTATGTTTTCATGTTAACTCAGAGCCTTATTTATGGTGTCTGTGCAAACCATTTTCTTTGAAATCTTGTATTTACCTATTTTTCATTCTATTGATTGTTGACCCCTGATCAGTAAAGTTGCTGTTTTATGAGTCACATATGCTTCTATCACTGCAAATACTGGATCGCCCCCCACCCCCACCCCCATTTATCTGAGGACCTTCAGACCCTTGGACACTCCAAAGAAATTATCATACATGTTTTGGAGGTAGGAAATCAGACTTGGGACTTATACCTCCTCTGCTGTACACACAACATGGAACTCCCATGAATCTTCCAATTAAGGAATCCTCAGAGGAAACCAGAGGTTGCCCCCCAACTCTCTCCTAGGCACTAACAGGAGAAGAGGTTCATATAACAATGCTTTGATCATTTCATCCCCTAGGCCCCAAACTTTTCTTTAACGAGTCCTCACTGCCCACAGTATGAAGTCCAAACTCCTTCACTCTATTATTCAGGGCCTTCAGTTATCTGCCTCTACCCTGTCTTTGAGTGTTCCTTCCCCATCCAAAGATGACATTTATTCTTGCCTTTGAACCATTACTTTGGCCCATCCAAATTAGCCCCCGGGCCTTCAAGTCTCAGCTCAAGTCCCATTACTTGTATGAAGCGTTTCCTGAATACTTTAATCTAATCATCTAGGTCTGGCTCATGTGCTCAAACCACCCTCCCTCAAATTAAATTTTCTTTAAAAATATCCAGATTTTGATCATACCATCTGCTCTACCTTAATGGGCTTGAAAATTCTCTAAGTGCAATCCCTTTCCTCAGTCACCTGCTACTTTAGGATGTAGATGATTTCAAATTCCATTTGCAAAAATTAGTGGAATTAAGATTTAGGTTGTTTTAGGCAAAAATTCATTTAGGATTTGCCCTCAAATACTAACTTCTCAGAAAGCTAGACTGACTCTGCAGTTGTTCACGTCCTGTTTTTGATCACCAAATGCAAGGAGGAATTTGCTCTAGAAAGGGATGAGGAAAAAGAGGATTTGGGAAGGGAAACACTGCTAGAAAGACTGAGTCCTAGAGGTGAGCTCTCCTCGGAAGCAGACTTGTTCTTTGCTTCTCTTTGTATCTCCAGGGCTTAATACAGTGCCTGGCACCTAGCATGGGCTTAATAAATGTTGCCAGACTGACTGATTGCTATGCAACAAGAACAATGAGGGGAGGATCCCAAATGCCTTGCATGGACATATACCCAACTTAATGAACTATATAGAATCTCAGTTGGAAGGGACATAAGAGGCCACATTGTCCAGTGTGATTATGAATATGATGCCTTCCTCTTGTGTCCATTCAGTCTTTGTCTGAAGACTTCAAATGAAGAAGAACATAGCAGCTTCTGAAAAAGACTATCCATTAAGTTGTTAAGATGTCTTTCTGTACCTCAAGCCAAAATAGGACTATCTGAAATTTCTGTAATTATTCTAGTTTTGCTGGGTAGGGCCAAGCAAAACAAGTCTAATCCTGCTTCCACACAATATTCTTCAAATATTTAAAGACAACTATTACACTCTTCCCTTAGTCTATTGTTCTTCATGCTAAACATCCCCATTTCCCTCAATGGATGGGCTCTTCAGGTTTTTATTGCTCTGCTTTTCCTGCTTTGCACCAACTCCAGTTTGTCAACATCGTTTCTAAATTGTGGGCTCTGGTTCCAAACAACAATACTTCAGATATGATTTGACCAAGTCAGTATCCTTGTGCCAATGTTGCCTCACGATTACATTAGCTTTTTTGGCATCTACGTCATATTTTTGACTCCTATCGAACTCCTTTTTCCTGCTTGAATTGTCCCCCGTCTTGCACTTGTGAAATTGACCTTTTGAACTAGAGGGTATTAATTTCTGTTTGCCCATTCAGTTTTACCTTATTAGCTTGGGTCCACCATTTGTTGGGGCCAGATTCTGTCGCCTAGTGAGATCCTCATCATTCTCAATTTTGTGTCATCAGGCGAATGTTCATCTAACTATCCCTTTAAATAAAATAGTGCCAGAATGTATTTTTGATGACATTTATATAGACTAGCTCTTATATGAGGTAATGAAGGCCACTTGCATCTTGGCATTAAGAAAAGACTGAATACTTTGCTTCAGAAAATGACAACTATCTTACTTGTTAAATATTTATTGATGTTAAAACCACATGATATCAACACGACAATCCAAAGTAGTATGCTAGTACATTGTTTCTTCATAAATACAAATAAAAGGTGGCAAAATAATGCTAGTGAAGCTAAAAACCAGTAAATTAGCAAGTCACATTCAGAAAAATTTGGCAAGTGATACATGACCTATTTCTAAAGTATAGGTAGAATAGCTCCAAGATAGACCGTGTACTGCATTTTCAATTCATATTAGCCATGTGTGTGAGTGTGGTAAGAAAACTGGCATCACTCTGCAGAGAACAACAGCTACCCTATGTGCGAAAGTTCATCAATCACTTAAAACCCGGTTGGTGTTCTTACAAAGAGGTATAAAGCAATACATTTGTAGCCGTAATGCGAAATACATGGGGTGGTACACAATTATAAAATTCTTTAAAAAAACAAAACAAACAAACTAAGTATTGACTTGAATAACTGAGCTGAGATAGATTTCAACATTTTTATTATAAATAATGAAAGATATATGTGCTTCGTATAAGGAATACAGTGTTTTCCTTTCATAGCAAAAGTACCATCAAAACCTCATGTTTTCTCGTTCAGCCTAATTATTTTCCCCTCGCTAAAATGGCGTGGTTCTGAATGAAGACCTCCAAGTCTGGTCAGAATCTGCCCAGTCCAGTTTCATGTCGAATCACCTTGCATTTGGAAAGCAGCCTTAAATCTATCGTCTTCGTGTATTGCATGTAACATAGTCCCTTCTTAGAGGAGGGTCACTGGGTAATAGCGCAGCAGAGAAGTGATTTAATATTTACCATTTGCCATGACCATGTTTGTACCATGAAGCGAAATACATTATGGCACAAGTCTGTTTTTGCCTCTCTCCAATCCTTATTTCCTTCAAGCAGCCATGAAACCAGCTCCCCCAGGTCGCCATTTACATCTGTCTTTTAGACTCAGTCCATTTCAACTTGCTCTGTCTATACTGCTCCAGTCTCACACACAACAGAGATGCCCCACACTGAAATTCCCTCCTTCCACGTACTCTAGACTTCTAGCTGATCCCAGCATTGACTTGTGAATGGCAGTTTTTTTTTAAACTATAATTAGGATTCATTCACTAAGAACAATAAAGAAAGACCTGGTCTTTACCATCTCCTCGCTACCTCCAGTTGAGTTAAATACATGCAGTAAAATTACACTGGCGGCATTCTACTGTATTCCGTTACCTTCTTTCTCTTCCCCATCCATCCTCCTAGAACAATATGCCCGTGGTTGTCATGGGGGCGTTCGGATTCCTTCCATGGAACAGACTGTACTACATACTTTAGCTCTTATTCAAAATACATTAAATTATTGATACTTAAATTAGCCTTTTCAGTATGGATTGTAAATAAGCTTCCAGCCCGGGGGCAGGAAGAGAAAAAATACTACACATAGAAAAAAAAATATGAAGAACTAAGGTGTTAACCTTGCTAGAAAACTGTGGCTATCAATGATCATTTAAGGCAAGTAGTTCTTTCTCTATGATATACTAGAAAGCAATTTGCAGAGAAGGCGTTTACTTCGGTGTATTTGTCCTTTTGGATTCTAACATATTGCACGTGCTCACTGTAGCTGTCTCGATGCATTGCCGCTCTAGGATCATATTTTAGTGTTGACTTGTAGTCCAACTGCCTCAGATTAAGCATTTCCCCACTCTGCTGAGGAGCTCGTGTTTTAAAGGCACTTGGTGAGCCATACAAACTAGGTTTGCTTTCAATCAACCGATTTCCTGCAGCGCTTTGGCATTTCTGACAAAGATACTCAGAGCAGTTCTCAAAATTTAAAAAACCCGGATGAATGTGAATTTTTTGGTGCAAGGTGTACATTTCTAGGAATACCAGCTACTAATACTCTCCACTGGGTATAATAGTAAGTTAGAAAAGTATGGTTATGGTGTTCGTTATCTCTTGTATGTAGTCAAAGGTGTGTGTCTGCCTTTTACATAAAGTGACAAAGGAATATGGTTGGTCAAGGCAATGGCTTTCAGTGTTTCTGCTTTGAAAATCACACGGGATCTACAGATCATCACTCTCTACCAAGCCTGAATTCAAGGTCAGGTGAGACGGGTTGGCTTCGGGCTGAAATGCTGCTTTGATGTCTAGTCCTTGGTCTGAAAGTGCTGCATAGCGACTGGCGGAGGGCCGTACTTTTTTTGGCTTGGTGCTCTGGGGCTGCTGATGCCACTGGGCTGTTACAGAAAGGCAAAGAGAATGGTTAGTCTTTAATCAGAGTATAGATTATTGATGAACAAAGTCAATTCAAAAGTTATTGCTCAAATAATCTTTGCCACAGGATGCCCGACTCATTACCACCGAAACTAAGCAACCCTCCTATGTTTTCTGTTCTCTGCCTCTTCCCCATCACTCAGCCTAATCTCGCTTTATTTACACATGGCAGCATTGCCAATTTTTCGCTCCTTTCCCCAGGGTGCTGTGGCCATTGCATCTGGAATATATAAAAGTTACCTTCATTCCAAAGGAAATATTCTCCAAGCAAACCCCCTCCCAAATTCCCAGGCCATTTTCTTCTCCCCCTCATGTCCTAGATCTCCTAGAGTTGTTGTGAGGGTAATACTTTGTAAAAGTGAAGTGACTGTGAAATTAAAATGCTCTCTCTTCCTCTCCCTCTCTCTCTCCTGTTCATTGCCATGGATGTGGTTAAGGACCCCGAAGCGGTATTTTTAATGCTAGTCCATGGAAAGAGGTTGGGTGGGAGACTGGAATGAGTGAAACTTCCCAGGGAGGACTCCACAAAAAGTGTTTTCAATCCAAATGAAGACAAAAAATGGAAGTATAGGAAGTCTCCTTTTTCTAGTGGCTATGTATACATCATCACTCACACAACACATACATACTTATAGGTACACTCATGAAGCTTTATGATCATTATGTGTCATCCAACAATTTTGTAGGGCTGAGCCTAGAGAATACTACTGGTTTACTTACAAAAATCTTCCCTATTTGAAATAAAGAAATGGCATCATCTAGTGTGTATGTGCATACCTGCGCACACACACACACACACACACACACACACACACACACACACACAAACAAATGCTGGTGAAAAATCTACTGCTAAAACTATATTAAGATATTTTGGCTAAGAAAGCAATAAGCTGCAGTAGAGTATATGCATTCTTGGCTCATTAGTGTATATCTCTAGAGTGCACAATAAGATTACAATAGAATTATGGCACAACAAGACATTAAAGGTTGTCATTTGCAGAGCCCAGTAGCAACAAAAATATCTGAAAAATGAGTCGTCATGCTTTTGCCCACCACTCCGGATGCTTAAATGAAAAAGCCAGTTATGTAGCTGACTATGCAAAGAAAGAAATGTTAGCATGCATATTTTGCTATCCACATTTCAAAGATCTTGACTTATACTTTGACAGTGTATTTGTTCTCCTGGTGTGGGTCACTATTAGTGTCGAGAAACTACAAATAGAAAGAAAGAGAACAACATAAACCTTTCTGTGAATGGACTACTTTGAGAGACATTTGTCAGGATACCTACGAGTTGGCTGATTCAACAACTGGCAATCTTAATTTTCAGGATATAATGAATACCAGAGATAAAGGGACACTCACTATAAACATCCAGCCTGGCAGTACATGACACAATTCCAGCTTCATTCTTTGCTGACACTGTATACCATCCAGCATCCTCTTTTGTGGCCCCTTGAATGAGCAGGCAGATATAGCCGTGATTATCCTGGTGCATGCTGGTAAGAAGGAGAAGGTCATTAGGACTCTAAATAAAATTTAAAAAGTGGCTTTGGACATGCAGCATTATTTTTAATTAGATCATTAGAAGCAGAATTTTTCAAGTCGTAGATAATGGGGTCTACTTATTCTGGAGAGGCAGGCAAGCCCCATTAACATTAATGGGATATAAGAGCAGACGTCAAGGGGTGGAATAAATCTGTGTACTTAATTTCTAGCTGAGTTTTTGGCTTAGTCCAAAAAAAAATACAACCACTAAACCTTTCTTCTGGCTGGCTATTAAAACAATGGATTCATCTTCTAAAATAATAAGAAAAATCTTGGGGAAAAAAATCACTGTTCAATTAAGCAGAACTTGTTTTTTTCCCCCAGATCCTCAGTAGCATCTTCCCCAAAGCTTGTGCCTCTTCATAAGGGACACATCAGGGCAGACTATGATTTTACTATCCTAAATATGTTGCTAAACCTGAAAGAACTAATTCAGTTTCAAACACTTCTGGTTTAACTTGACGGAATCATAGATTCAGTCCAACCTCACGCGGTCAGTGCTATAAGTGAGCGACTCATTTTCTTTCTTCCAGAATATTTGAGGTGGAGGCACTCCAGAAACACGACATTCCAGTCTGACTGGATACCCATCCGCAACCCCTGTGTTCTGCAGCTTCTCAAGAAATGCAGGGGCTTGGTGTGCTTCCTTAGCTGGGAAAACAAGAAAGAAGTCATCGATTAGTCTTTTCCCCATGTTCCCAAGGCTTTATTAGACAAGATGGCAAAGTGCGTTTCCAATTTTTAATTTTCTACTGTTGCTTTTTCCTTCTTTCTAATTTCCAGATCATCCTTTCACTAACCAAACTGATGGGCATCCTCCATTCTGCTCGTTTATTTCAGCAGTTAATTCAACCCGCTCAGCCCACACAGTCCATTGACCATCTGCTCTACTGAATGGCTCTGTCAGGCAGGCAGTGTGAAAATCTCCTAGCCCCAGCCCTGAGCATCTGTGTTAGCCCCACTTGCTAATTCCTTCTGCTAGGAATTCACTGCTTCTGCCAGAGACCGCCCTCTAGCGACACGTTTCCAAGTCTACCGTATTGGCTGAAGTCAAATGTACTCCAATGGTCTTCCCCAGGTTATCCTGGGTGCTTGTTGAGCAGCCCTGGAAAGGTTTGTCCATGATCATTACACAGTGGGACAGCCAAGACTATTTCAGCTCCAGGTTTTAAAGTAAAACATGAAAAAGAGAGTGCGTGTGACTAATTGTGGCTGTTTCTTCGAGTCACTGGTGGAGGATTTGGGGGAGGGATGATGGCTTGCTAAATTCATCAGTGGAGACCATGCCCATAGGGGCGAGATCACAAATCTGGGGGAGGGGGTGCAGAATTTATAGTCACCTCTTGATCTAGGAAAGTGTAGAAGTGCTTGTTCCCTCTACTAAGCTCTTAGTCTGAACAACTGCTTTGACCTGTTGCTCTTTGAAGTATGAAGGAACCTGGCTTTATTTCCCCCATCTCTGATGAAAGAAGCACAAATCAATGACTCTAGCATCAATAGCTCTAACTCCGACTATTCCATGGTGGAAGCAATCCCATAAAAGAAGGAAGTCAAATGTCTTTCTCCAGGAGCAATAATTTTTTAATGTGTGCATGTCTATGTCACCCCCTAGTGGTCCTTCAGCCCAAATGGCACTGCTGGCAAAAAAGAAGGGGGTAATATCACTTGGTCCAGAATTCCCTAAAATCACTTGGAGAATTAGAATTCTAGTTAGGTTGAATTTGGCTGGGTTTTAAAAGGCTTTTTTTTTTTTTGAGGGGAATGGGATGTTGAAGGCAGGGAGGAATGGGTGGAGTGAGCAGGATACAAAAATCTAAGTCCCAGATTGAAAAAGATCATTTATAAAATTAATAAACAAGTTTTAGAAGCCTCAGTCCAAGGCACAGAATTTGAGCAAGTTAAGACACTCAGCCCAAATCCTATGGTCCCAGAATATGAAAGCCAGAATGAATTCAATGCATATTTAACAAGAGCAAAGATTGCTGTGAGGTTAAAGGAAGACCACTTGGAGGGAAAACACCCTCTCTGTCGAAGTGTGAAGAATCTGGGTGTAGCTGAGTTTTTTCAAAGGTCCCTCCCTTCCTTGGTCGGATGGAGTGCCACATCTGGTTCTAAGCTAGGCTGCCGGGATCATTCAGTTGTCAATGGAATTTATATTCTAAGGGCAGGTGCTCTTTCATTTGTCTTAGGATTCCTACTACCTTGCATAGTTTTATACACATGAATAGGTGTTTAATAAGTGTTTATTGAATTGAACTGATTCATTTTGGGGAGAGGAAAATCAATATTGTTATTAGGTTTTTGCTTATGAGGATGCTATGAAAGTCCCCCTTAGACACACATATTATTGAGTTTTCGTCTTAACAGCAACAACAGCAATGATAAATAGCTCCATTTATACAATGCTTTAAAGTTAGTAAAGTGCTCTACATATATCATCTCATTTAATCCTAGTTAAGAATTATATTCTGAACCAGGAAAATATTGTACACAAAGACTGATACACTGTGGCACAGTTGAATGTGGTGGACTTCTCCATTAGTGGCAATGCAGTGATCTATGAAAAAGAACACTATCCACATTCAGAGGAAAAACTGTGGGAGTAGAAACACAGAAGAAAAACAACTGCTTCATCACATGGTTTGATGGGGATATGATTGGGGATGGAGACTCTAAATGATCACCCTAGCGCAAATATCAATAATATGGAAATAGTTCTTGATCAATGACACTTGTAAAACCCAGTGGAATTGTGTGTTGGCTATGGGAGGGAGTTAAGGGTAGGGGAGGAAAAGAACAAGAAACTTGTAACCTTGGGAAAATATTCTAAATCAATTAAATAAATGTTTTAAAAAAGAAAAACAAGAATTATATTCTGACACAACACTCTCCCATATTTTGCCTTCCATGTTATAAATGAATGTATTTCTCTGGTCAAATAAATCCCCACCTAGCAGCCTCCCTATTGAAAATGAGTTGAAGCATATTCCAGTAAGAAGCTGGTAAAGCATGTGAGAAATGGAGTAAGGAATTTCATGTAGGAGATGTAGGACAGTGATAGGAGAAGGCATATTCAAAGTGAGAGTGAGATTTGAGATGAATTTCAATTTGGAGGCATGGTTGAGTCCCCTCTGAATGTTAAAGACCATTCATTCATTCATTCACTCACTCATTTAGAAAAGTACAAGGCAGTCTCTTCTGTAAAGGAGGGCTCATTGCTAGATACAAGTAAGCACAAAGCTATAAAGACAGCTTTCTGAGAGTTACGATTGTCATTCTTTCTCTCTTTTCCAATAGAGAACAGTCTTAGCCACACAGAAAGATGAATGAAATGGCAAAAAATGCTGTCTAGAATTCTTTCTCCTTGGTTAGACTCATGAGAGGTAGTCAGGAAAGAGCAAAGAGACTGGATAAAAGCAATGACTGAAGACTAGCTGGTACAAATCGTTTGCCATGCCTTGTCCCTGTACTGATTATGTTGGCATTTTGAGGGTACATGAAATAGTGACTAGAAATGCAAATGAAATGGCGTGGCAAAATGCACAGACAAGATAATAATAGTGTAGAGCTTAGTGTTCAAAACGACACATAGGTGTTCCAAGATAATTACCAGCAACAATGAGTTCCAGGCTGAAAGAGTTCTGCCCAGCTCGATTGGTGGCTACACATGTGTAGATGCCAGCATCTCTGGATGTGACAGGTTCAATGACCAAAGAGTGTATACCGTTCTCTCGCACCAGCATCTTATGAGCACTGTCAGGGCGAATTGGCTTTCCATTCAGTTGCCAACTTAGATCTGGTGTTGGTAATCCACTGACCTTAATCAGAAAAGTAATTAGTTAATGGAAACTCAAAATGTTCTAATTAAACAACAGCTTGATATGGGTTCCAAATAAATAAAACAAGGGGGTGGTGGAAGGTTGGACGAGATGGCCTCCGAGTTTCCTTAGAGCTCTAGGTTAAGCAATTTTCCTTGTGTAAGATAGATTTTTTTTTCCTTTAGCAATCAGATCCATTGTCAAATATTCATTGAGAGAACAACAATTTTGGAAAAGGTCAGTCAGTCAACATACATTTATTAAAGCATGAAGCACTGTACTAAGAACTGGAGATACAAGGGCAAAAAACAATCTCTGCCTCCAAGAAGTTCACAATCTAATGGGGGAAAAGGTGGCAAAAATAGGGCTGGGTAGAAAAGATGATTTTAAGTGGACATAATCTCTATCTTCCAATATGTGAAGCAACATACACTTGTCATTTGGAAGAGAGATTAGATTTAGTTTATGTTGCCCAGAGGGCAGAATCAGGACTAATGGGCCAGAAGTCACAGAGAGGCAGATTCTGGTTTAACAACAGAAAGAACTTTCTCATAATGAGAGCTTCTCAGTAATGGAATGGGCTGCCTTGCGAGCTAATCAATTAATTTTTCTGGAGAATCTGAATGACACTTGGTTAGTTGGTGATGTAGGGGATTAATGCTCTTGATAGGACTCAGGGAAAGGAACACCAGGATTTGGTATAAAGAGCACCTGAGCCCAAACTATAGCTCTGCCACTTATAATTTGTGTATAATGTTAGGCAAATCATTTAACCCTTCTGGACTATGGACTATGAGGAAAAGTAAGAGGTTGAAAGAGGTGCCTTCTAAGATCCCTAGCAGCTCTAAATTCAATGATATTATCTATGACCTCTAAAATGATCTCCTGCTCTAAACACAGAATTCAATGATCCTACATGCCCTTTAAGGTCTGTTCCAATTCTTACAGGTTCTGTGATCTTGATCTGGTATCCATTAGATCCTCTCCTAGGCTCTGAGGCTTCTAAATGGAGAATTTCCGCTTTCTAGTCCAACTGAAATCACCATACAACTGTTTCCTGGTTATCTTCATGTCATGTTCCTGTCCTCCTGACAAATTATCTCTGAAAAGGCTACTCTAGGTCCCTGGGTTTCTCTTGGTTTACTTCACCATTTTTAGGCTGACTTAGACTTTCCTGCTGCTCTTCTGAAGCCATTTTTATGGCTTCTGTGCAACCGCGCATACCCTACTTGTCCCCTTGGTTTTTAAAATTCTTGCTCTGGCAATAGAAATAAAATCAGTGCTATCATTCCTGGAAAGGTTATACTAAACCAATTGCTCTGACTAGCCTTAATGTCCCTATAACTTCCTTGGCCAAAAAAAAAAATCTCTCCCTGGAGTAGAAACACAAAAGAAAAACAATTGCGTGATCACATGGGCTGATGGGAATATGATTGGGGATGTAGACTTTAAGCGATCACCCTAGTGCAAATATCAATAATATGGAAATCGGTCTTGATCAACCATACATGTAAAACCCATCAGCTGGGGGGGGGGGAGGGAAAGAAAGAATATGAATCATGTAACCATGGAAAAATATTCTAAATTAATTAATTAAATAAAAATTTCAATTAAAAAATGAAAATATTTTGATAGCAAAAAAATCTCTCCCTAGCCACTATTCCTCTCTATTTTTTTTTTTGTCTTCCCATTTAGAATGTAAAGTTCTTCAGGGTAGGGATTATTTTGCTTTTTTCTATTTGTATCTCTAGCACCTAGCCCAGTGCCTGGCATATAATAAGTGCTCAGTAAATACTTTTTCATTTTCTTGTTTATTAAACTATGACTTCCTTGTTAGCGAAGGTTTAATTTTCACCAGTGAACCCAAGGATGAAAAAGTTTAATGTCTTATGACCTCAGTAGAATGTGAGAATTATTGAGATGATGTCAGCTGAATTTTTTGGAAGAAAGATACATAGCAATGACATTAATGATAATGGTGAATACCTCATTCAACCCTCCCACAGTATAATCACTTCTTTCACTATGAGATTGCCATAGCTATAAGAGATACTATTTAATATATCAATCAGTACCAAGGATTATTATTTTAATAACCCTGGAAACTGGGTAACAAAAGCAATTTGAGATTACCCAGAAAGCAATCTCCACAAATTATAATCACAATGGAAACATCTTAACATCTTAAAATCGTGACAGTTGTGTTGACCAGAGATCAGATAAAAGCCATTTAATTGCTAATAACATGATGCACAGTGAAGCCAAAGGATGGCTGCCATCTGTCAGCTCTTTCCAGTTTTGCCCTTGATTCAGAATGGGAGGAAAGTACCATTTAAGGGAACTTTTCCCCCCTTCTCTCCCCTCATGGGAAATTCACAGACAAAAAAGATGTCAGCTGGTTTATAAAACAATTCTCCCTTTGAAGACCCAACTGTGCCAAAATCTGTCACTGAACTTCCAAATTCCATTCTAGCTACATGTCATTCATTTGATCCTGCCTACAGTGCTTTGAATTTAAATTCTTTGACTTAACCTCATCATTTTAAAAGGTGCCTCCTCCTCATATATAAGGGGCAACATGAAAAGGAAGATTTCTCTTCTGTAAGAATATTTTGAAAATCAAATCAGATGAGATTCCAAATGTTGTAAGCAGTTAAATTTCTCGTAGGCACTTTAGTATGAGTATATAGACTGGAGACTCCTCCACTTTGGTCACCTTCCCTCTCCTCATTTTCTGTGCCATCACTGACAGCAATGTGGAGGTGGGAATGGTGGGAAGATGCTTTAGGTAGGTGCCAGGCTTCTCTGAGAACTGGAAACAGTGTCACAGCAGGTTAGATCTACTTTTCTCACACCACAGGGCCAACCCACCAAGTTAAGTTCCTTTACTAAGAGAGGAGAAACGCCCAGAGTTTTTGTCCTGCTCTATCCGTTCAATCTATGTTGGATCCATTCCAATGGGAAGAGTTACTCATGTGAAGTAAAAGGAAAATGCCCCTTCATTTCACCCCTCAGCCATCCCTTTGTCTTCCTCCCCTCCCCTTGACCCCCCAGGCACAGGAGCATTGTATGATCTCAGGGGTTAAAAGTCACCTTTTTGGACATCATTTTGGACAGTTGGAGCTCTTAAGAAATGTGTGGGAATGGGGGAATACATACTTGTAATTAGTGGAAAGGAAAAAGCTATGCTCCCTCAGGCTTAGGACCAAATCAAGGAGAGTCAGTTCTTAAGAATGCACCCGAGGGGGGAAAAGCTTGAGTTTGGGACATATTTGGAAGCACTAAAGCTTAGTTTGCATCTACAGTATTTAATGGATATTTTCCCTGTAGTACGTTCCCTAGCATGTGATCATCTGGTCCAATTTTCCACTAACATTTTACTTATTCATTTTAGATCCTAGCAAGAAAATCAATGAAGTAGAGATACTTGCTAATTTAAGAAAAAAAATTTAAAGTAAGTGTATCTCATTTGTGATTTTACTGAAATTAGTTTAAAACTAATTTATAATCATATATAATTTATCATTGCAATTTAATAATAAACTAATTTAGGTTCAAACTGAGGAGAGAAAGTAAGACATTTGTATATTTTGAATCTGAAATTAGATTGATTAAAAAACATTTTGGGAGGGTTTGCCATAATTCTTACAAATAAGATATCTGAACTATATTATTTATTTTGCTTTAAAAACTTCTTTCTAGACCAAAGTTCAGTGCAATAATAAAAGAATAATAAAATAGATCTAATACTTCTTGTTCTTCCAAAACAAAAAAGCCTCATTTCTTTTTCATGGAAAAATATGGGTAAGCAGAGATAAATTTATTTTCTTTGGAATGAAGAGAGAACCAGCAGAGGGCGCCAAAAATATTTTAGAAATGAGCGGCCAACCCTTAAATCTATCTCCATGTCTGAAATGAAAACTGGGAGTAAGATTTTGATTTGGAATAGAAGACAATGAAAAATTGACAAGAAGTTCTCTTTATGATTGCTCTTAGAAGTGGAGGAATCTATTCACAAAAATAAACATAAGATGGCCGAGGGAGAGCATTTTTTTTGGCATTTTTTGGCACCAAGTTCACTACTTCAACATTCCTCTCCATATATTTATTTTGAATGTGCAGAGATGATGTTTACTAATAATGAAAAACACAATCAAAGAGGGAACAAGAAAGTGTCTCCAAATCTCTGGGATACAAAAGTCTTGTTTGGAGCTTCCTCGATGCTGTTAATAAAAAAGAATCATTTTGTACATTTATATTGGATCTCATATAACTTTTCCGCAAGAGAAGCACATGGTAATGAGACTGAGATGAAGTGAGAGAGGAAGCAATTAGTTAGCAAATTACCTTGCAATCCATTCGGCATAGTTTTCCTTCTTGAACAGTTAGGTCTCCAGGTGCCTGCAAGAAGTGAGGTCTGAAAAATCGTTCTTGAATTGGTTCATTTTCATCTCCACTGTCTCGTGATCGAGATCGGGGCCTTTTGAAACAAAGTAAATAGATCTCAGGTCTCTTATTTATTTGCTTTGTCACAACAGATGCACTGATACATAGCTCATTTTGGGGGGCAACCAGCAGGGGAATAAAAATATTAGAAATTATTATTTTGTTTGGGGATAATTCCTGAACTGAAGGGTATATGAATTGCAGCAGGCCTTAAAATCAAAGGACTCACAACTGGAAAGGACCTTAGAGACAAGTTGCTCCAAACTCCTTTTGTAGCAGAAGAAACTGAAGCTCAGAAAACATTAGGGGATTTGCCCAAGCTCTTTAAAAAAGACACATATGTATATATTGAAAATTTTGAACTTACCAAATACCAATTAAAACCAATATGTTCACATATATTAGAATATGAAAAGGCTCATACATGGAATCATACAATGAATTCCATTATGGACAGCTTGTTTTTCTTTTTAAGTATATAACAAATTCAACCTATGGCTTTCCAAGATGTTTACTTGGTCAGGTAAAAGTAATTGAGATAGCGGAGATGGGAGCTTCTACATCTAAGCAGAACTGTTCTTTCCACTATCCAATACTGTTTAAATCCTGCTTGAACTTTTACCATTTTTGGGGGCCTTTAAAATCATTGCAAATTCAAAGAGGGGAAAATGAAAAAATCAAGCATTATACAAGTCCTGAAAGTCAGAGTGCAGTGTTAAAGTTTTAATAGCGCTAAGACTTTTGAAACACCTTGTATATAGCAGAATTCTCTTTTTCCAAAAGAAGTCCTTTTTTTCTTTTAATTTTATATGAGAAGTAGCAGCAGCTGTTGCCCATTAATTTGCTCCCAACTCTTTTTCAACGGAAATTACTCTAACTTTCCACTGTGCTCTTAGATTTGTGGGAGATTCAAAGTTAATATTTATTTTATGAAATCCTAACACGTTTGCAATGAAGCTCATTTTGGATAAGAAGCTCAGCCTTTTCATATAAGCCAATTAAAAGAAGTGGCAGTGCAAGACATATTTTCCTTTGCAACATTTATAAAAATGTCCTTTTAAAGAAGATATGTAAATAAAGAGAAATCTACCAGGTATATGTGCCTTATAGTCTTTCTCCTTTGGAAATGTCTAGTTAGAGAACACATCCTTAGGAGCAGGGTAATTTAAACTAATTTCAGAGAAGACTGAGAAAGATAGCACAAGGAAAAAATAAAGAGTCCTGCCAGGAGTCACAGTGAATTAAGTTTAAGAACATTTAAATAGAGAAAGCAACAGTGGAACAAATTCAAAGAGTTCTTACTGTGACAGGCAAATAATTGTCAGCTTGTTTATAATCCGTTTATTCTTGCTCCAGTCACAGGTCTAGTTTATGAGGAAAATACCCTTTTGGGAAGCACTGATACATACATGCAAAACAATCTCATTTATTGGAGCTCACGTTAAAAAAAAACAAAACCCAACAACCAAACAGCACAGATGAATGTGGATGATCAGTGAGGCAAAAATACATTATCTTTAAATGAAGACAGGTAACTAAAGGAAGAAATGGAGAATAGGGTGAGCTTGATTTGAAAATAAAAGATTGACTCAGAAAGGCACATGGTAAGTTTATTATCCCATTGCATTCATGTCCAGAGACATAGGTTTTAATATGAGTGGTGACAGCAATTAAAAATAAATATGAGGGTTCCAGATGTTGCCAAAATGAAATTTCAATTAAATTTGGACAAGGCAAACAAAGAAGGCTTTTCTAAATATCATAGACAAAGGCTCTGTGTCTGAAATATACCCATCCCTGGGTGGATCCATAATTCAGTCCTGTGGAAGAGGTGTAGACATGTCCATTGCCTGATATTTCCCCTTGGTTCTCTTTTCTTCTTCTGTCACAGCCTGACATTTTTTTGGACCTGCCATTATTCTCTTTACTGCCTATTTATTTTTCCACAAAAGCCTTTAGATGAAATGCTTGTGGTTATGGACTATGGCTCCCATCTAGAACTTTTTGAGGCTGCTCCTTTGTGGCAGGAGCAGTGTCTGTTTTATGTAACCTGGGCTAGACTAGTGTCCCTCTAAAGAGGCAGGAAGCCCATTCTTGGGACCATCACTGACTTGGCTTTTTTGCTATCTGAGTCTTTTATAGACCCATCCAATGGGTATTAGAGGTTTTAGCACAATTCTCATTGCTGTGGGGGAAATCCCTTCTGAACTAGCATGACTGTCCATGTAGATGAGGAGACAGAGTAGAATAACATTTTATCTGAATTATTATCATTTTTAATAGCTGCTAAGCTTCTTATTGCGAGAAAAGCTAAACAGAAATTACCTAAAACATTTCACATTGTAATATAAAATAATATTGAGGGAGTATGTTAAATAGATTTCATCCCCAGTATAATCATGATGAATGGGAATTCCATTGACACCTCCAACACCAACTCTGCACAGGATGGGCTTGCCAACCCTCCCCCACTTTTTTTTAGCCATCCGTGGCAAGGAAGCCAAATCAGTGATGATGCCCCAAATAGCCTCTTTGTCCCTTTGAAGGGAAATCAGCCTAGCCTATATAAAATAGGTGCTTCTCTTCCCGCAGCATTCTGCTAATCACTATATATAGTTTCCAAAGAGTCTTTCAATATCCTTGAAGGAGGACACTGAAGCACCAAGGTAGTGTATTCTATTGTTACTAAGAATTTACTGAGGATTTATAGCAAACCTTTATTGCAGGGATCTGTGTCTACATCAAATGGAAGGACAGACCAAATATTAAAAAGCACTAAAATTCATAAAAGATTAGCTAATTCTAGAAAATGGAGTTGAAGCATACAGTAATATAAGTGTCCTTCACTATCCAGGTACTTAAAAAATGATTTTTTTCTTCTTAAAATTAAAAGCAGTGGCAGTATGCTGAACTGGAATAGTGGGCAAAGTCCTGGGCTTAGAGGCTGACTCTGACCCCTATAAGCTGTGTGACCTTGGGCAAGTCACTTAGCCTCTGGGTGCTCAACTTCAGAGGACTTCTATATGAACTCACAGTCAGGTTATGATCCCACCCCAGTGCAATCACAGATTTTTCCTGCGTGCCTGTCGTTAAATGAAGGAATCCTAAGAAGAGGACCTCATTGATGCCTCTAAAGATCAACTTCTTGGACAGAAAGTCATAGGCTTCCTCACTTTTTCAAATCAGATTGATAGATGCTATTTGCTTATGAATCACAGCTTTAGAGGAAGAAAGGAAGGACCTTTAGAATTATCTAGCCCCTTTCACTGATGACAGAACTTAGATCCAAAGAACATGTCCAAGGTTACACAGGTAGAGACAAGAGCCGGGATCTGGACCTAAGTCCTCAAACTTAAATATCCAGCACTCTCATGTATCGCACCACGAACAAAAGATGCTTTTTTAAAATTTGAAAACAGTCAACTTAAAACATCTTTTATTCTCTCTAACAAGTCCCAGGGAAACTGGACAGGTTTTCAATACTGGATAGATGAACTTTCTCTTGACCCATAACATCCTGCAAAGAAATACAAGAAGGTGCCAAATGGAAACACCTCCACTAGGTACTGACAGTTTGTCTTCTGAATGTATTTTGTCTTGGGAGTCCAACCATGACCGTGGCAGTGTTAGTTGTGGTTATAATATCTATAGAAAGGAAGTAAATAAGATACCTTCTGACATGAGGCTGGCCTGAGGGAGAGCGAGGACTCCGACCTCTCTGGTTGACAGCCTGTACCATCAGCCTTCCAGTACAGCTCACTCGGCCCTGTCAGAGATATTAGGAAAATAAAGAAGGAGGAGAAAAATGATTCAGAATTGAGTACTTTCATAGACCATAATCTCTCTATTTCTTGCCCGGTGTTCATTTCTGGTCTCAACAAGACATTAATTTTATAGGAGATCAGCCTGTAGCTTTAGTAACAACATTACCTTTTCCAGAAAAGCATTTTCCCCAGAGATAAGAAAAAATTTGGATCCCAGTGATGTGGTAAGTGGCCCCTTCCTATTTTCCTGAGGATTTGATAATATTCGCTGTTGATTTAGCATTTTCAGAGCAAGAAAATCCATGTTTCATGTAGGTGCTTCAGAGCAAGAACACTCTGCCTTCTTAGTGTTTTTTTCCCCCTGAGGTCCTTCTTTTTATCTGGTATCCACTTAACTGTCTACCTGAGCTATCTATAAACATCAGTACAGCTTTTAATGGTATAGAAGAGTAATTAAAATTACTGCTATATGGATTGTTGCTAATTAACATCTAAGCTAACCAATGGTGCCAGTGGAAAAAGGCAGTCAAGCAGGCAGGGAAGGAGAGAGTGTGAAACAGCACAGAAACAGCAAAAGAGAGAAGAGAGAGAAGAGAAAGAGAGAGAGAGAGAGAGAGAGAGAGAGAGAGAGAGAGAGAGAGAGAGAGAGAGAGAGAGAGAGAGAGAAAGAGAGAGAGAGAGAGAGAGAGAGAGAGATTGTGTCTTCTCCTTATATTTTTATAATTTTTATAATGATTTCTTGGGCCTCATGAAATATTTGGATATGATCTTGTACTGATGTCACATCTATGGCTTTTTGTTGATCCCCAAATAAAAATGGGAACATTCTAATCCCTCTTCCTTTCTTCCCAGGGGCACATTTTTCTAATCCTGGTAATTTTCAAATTGCATGACAAATGGCATCACTTCCAAAACTATTAAGTGGTATTGGCATGGTACAATGAGCATTTTGTGAGAAGTTTCTTTGGCCAATGGTGTTATGTTTGGAGCATCATCTCCTTTTAATGTCATAGCTTCATCCAAGAGCATATCCATTCCAAGGTTTTTTTTTTTTTATCACTAGGTGTTAAACAGCTAGAAAAATGGCTCTGCTTACAGATAATGGCCAACATACCAGGAAAATTGGTTTGTATCTGCTAAATTCTTTAGGGCATTCATAAATTTGGCAGAAAGCTTTAATATAGATTCAAAAGGTCCAAGGAATATGGGTTAGAATTCCCTAGCCTATCATCTTTACCTTCTGTTTTAAAATCCTTCTCTCATCAAACTCTTACCTACAGTAGCTAACTGGGTTAGCACATTTCCTTTTTATTCTGTGTGTTGGAGCCCCTTTGCCCTTCCCTGCTCCATGAATATGCATAGAGTACCAGTTCCATTTGATAGTGAACTTCTTGAGAACAGGGGTGCCTTTTACTTTCCTTTGTATCTGCAACGTCTGACAGTGCCTGCTCCGACTGACTGACTAAATGTCAGTCCTCGGATAGCAAAGAAAACAGAGCTCTTCCCTGGACTCATATTTTCTGGGCAGTTTGCCTAGATAGTCAGGTAATGGTATCATGGAGGAATTTTTTTTTCTGGGTGTCTAATCCTAAGAATCCTCAGTGGAAGTGGTTAGAAAGGCAATCCTAACTGACCAATCAGCTCTTTCAGGGATCCCTCATTCTAAATGTCCTATAAAGAAATTGTTATAAAAGCACAAAATCATTAAGATAATCACATAATATGGCTATGCCAGAAACAAAACCTCATGTCTTTTATGTAACACCGGGAAAAGCACAGTGTCCAGAGCAACGGAAGGGTTAGTCGTCCCTTAAAGCTACATCACATCTGAAGTGGAAGTTCAATTTTGTGAAACAGTCTAGAAGGGACATTGACAAGCTGGATCCCATCCAGAGGGGAATGGCCATGGTAGAGAGAAGAATCATTGAGAAATGGGTGATCAAATTAGGGGTGTTCAGCTTGGAAGAGAAAAAAAGTTTTAAGGGAAACATAGTAGTTGACTTTGAAAAATAGGATAGATTTATTCTTTGTTGCTCCAGTGGGCAGAACTAAGACAAATGGAGAAAAGTTATAAGGAGGCAGATTTCAGATAAAAATAACTTTCTTAAAATCAGTGCTGTACAGAAATGTAATGAACTGTTTTGTGAGATAGTTGGGGTCCCATGGCAACCAATGCTCAAACTCAAACTGGATGACCCTGACTCATGGATGGAGCAGATGACATTCCTGAGTTAGATGGCAGATTAGACCAGATGCTCTCTAAAGTTACTTTCTACTCAGTCCGTGATTATTATTATATAGGACCCTACTTGCTTTTTTTTTAGCCTTGGAAAGATCTGCAGTGATGTTGTAGTCTTCTTCTTTTTTAACCCCTATCTTCTGTCTTAGAATCAATACTAAGAAATGGTTCAAAGGTAGTAGAGTGGTAAGGGCTAAACATTGGAGTTAAGTGACTTGTCTAGGGCCACCCAGCTAGGAAGTGTCTGAGGCCAGATTTGAAGTGATGCTGTATTCTTAGCAACACCTGGCTGTTCTGCCTTGGGTTGTAAAGGCTATTTCATTTTTCTGAAATTCTAACCCAGTATTTAAAAAACCCCAGAGGTAATTCGTCTTCTTGATGTGAGTCTTCATTATCCATAGCAAACGGGACTCTGAATGCCTGTTAGAAGCCAAACTTTGTGTAGCAAGGATAACTGTAGAATCTCTTCAGTTATATCCAACCTGGAAGGAATCTATTATTATATGCATGAGATATGGTCCTCTAGCCTTTACTTCAATCTTTCCAATAAGTGGGAACTCATTACCTCCTAGCACAGCCCAGTCCACTTTGGGAGAGCTCAAATTGTTAGAAGGTTTTCCTGGCATCAAGCATAAATTTTCCTCTTTTCAACGGCTATCCATTGCTCACAAATTTGCCTTCTGGAGCCAAAAAGAACAAGTTTGAACAAAGGTAAGTTGATATGGTTGAAAGAAAGCTGGATTTGGAGTCCACTGATGTAGGTTTGAATCCTGGCCCTACCCCACACTAAGAATATGACCTTGGGCAAATTACTTAGCTTCTCTTGTTCTTAATTTCCACATTTTTAAAATGAGGGAATTGGACTGGATGAACTCAAAGGTACTTTGGAGCTCTAAACTGATGATCCTTTATGTTTAATAATTCTTTTACATAAAGTTCTTCAAATACTTGTAGAGAGATATCATGTTTCCTCTGAGTCTTTCCTTCTCCAGGCTAAGCAAGTCTAGTTTTTTTTTGTTTGTTTAGTTTGTTTTAGTTTTACAGTCTACACTCTACATGGCTTTTTATTTTATTTTTTTAATTTGGAAAATTTCATTTAATTAATTTAGAATATTTTTCCACGGTTACATGATTCATGTTCTTTCCCTCCCCTTCCCCCCCCCCCCATGGCTGATATGCAATTCCACTGGGTTTTACATGTGTCATTGATCAAGACCTATTTCCATATGATTGATATTTGCACTACGGTAGTTGTTTAGATTCTATATCTCCAATCATATTCCCATCAACCCATTCTACATGGCTTTTTAAAAAGCCAAACATTGATCTTAGAATTAATACTATGTACTGGTTCCAAGGCAGAAGAATGCTAAGGCAATGGGGATTTGATGACTTGTACAGGGTCACATAGCTAGGAAGTGTCTAAGGCCAGATTTTAACCCCGGACCTCCAATCTCTAGGCTTGACTTTCAATCCACTTATCCCCAACACCCCAATTTCTTTCAGATGATCTTCACATAATATAGACTTAATGCCTTTCTTCATCATCTGGGCTTTCCTTCTCCAGATCATCAGTTTTACTTTTAATATCTCATTTTAATAAAGAGATGTGTGTATACCATGGATCCATGGATTGATATTAAAATTGGTTACTCAATAATGCTCTTAACCTAAATGCTATTACAACTGTTGACAAATATAATATATGTAACATACAATGTAGAAGACTCATTTTAGCTTTCTATAATTATTTACTCTTTTTTTTTTGCCACAGTAACTCATAAAGACAATCTATTAAGGCATGAAGGGCTTATTATCAGGAAAGAAGAATATCCAAATTGATAAATTAGATCTGCTGATGCATATAGAACTATTTACTCCTTGCATGATAAAGAAGTTTGGCTCATAGAATCTTGGTCATTCCATTCTACTGAGGCATTGACTACTTTTTTTTTTTTGAGAGAGAGACACAGAGACAGAAAGACAGAAAGAGACAGAGAGACAGAGTAAGTTGGTTACTAAGGTCTGAGGACATGATCTATTTACTTTTTGTCTTTTTTTTTGGCCATCACCTCATAGCAGTTGTTTAATGCACATTTGTTGTCATTCAAACATTAAAATCTTATTGAGTGACTACTAGGTCTTAGACTAGTGATGTCAAACTCAAATAGAAACAGGGACACTAAACCATGCATAAAGATCCCTGACTTACTTTTTCACACATTTCCCAATTGCATTTTCACTTGGTTTGGCCCTTATTGGGAGTGCTGTGGGTCACCTGCATGTTTTGACACCTCTATCCTTGGCAGTATGTTAGGTGATTTGGGAGATGCAAAAGCAGAATACCAAAGAAATTCAGAAAAGCCATGATTTTATTACAGAGACTAGATAAAGCATCTCAAAAAATAGTAAAAGAACATAATACAAGAAGGCAGAAGAGAGGCATTGCAAAGCAGTGTAAAGGCTCTTGGGATGGGAGTTGGTAGAACTGAGTTTGAAATATAAATATTTCTTTGGGCCAGACACTTCTTCCTTTCTGGGTCTTTGTTTAACCCCTCTAAACTAAAAGGCTATTTTTTGAATATATCTCAGGTTTCTTACAACTCTTGACATTCTATGACATCTAACTGCAAGAGAGAATCAGGAAAAAGAATGCCTAGGCTGGAAGGAGTAGCTATAAACACAATCATCTTTGTACTTAGGAAGAATATCACAAGAGGATACCAAAAATATGTGTGGCATATTCTTTACATTCCCCCTCTAGCATTTAAAATGTTTCCTGTCACAACCACAGATACACTCAGCAATTCTCAGAAAATTCTCATGAAAGATGAAGTATAATGTTACCAATGGAAACCAGTTCTATTTGGGGTATCTTATGTTTATTTGTACCCAAAACACAGGCTGTGGGAGGCCAACTCCCCTTATGCTGACCTGTTGGTTAATGCTCAGCATAAGCCTAATTGTTAAACTGATTTGGAGTCTCCTAATGAGGCTCATCTAGCTTAGAAGTCTCCAATTGCAACCGGAAAGCTGGGTGGTCACATACTTTGAAGACCCCTATTATTCTTCTAAATAGTTGATGTTCTGCCAAAAGGCTGCATATGTTTGCTTTAATAAGTAAACATGTAGAATTCATTATCATCTTGAGGAGAGGATTGAGAACAGGGGCCAGTGTATTTTGTTTTACATGAATAGTTTTAATCATATAAATAGGAGATATGGTTCCCTCATTATAAGCCTTGACATTTTATTGATTTAAAAAAAATCTGGACCTATGATTTCATCAATGCATGGGAATATACTCCATCAGCAATGGAGATTACTTTGCCAGTCCAGAATTTATCATCTTAGAGATTTGCTTGATGCATTGAGAGGTTAAATGTATTATCAATGGTCACACTGTTAATATATGGCAGAACAAAGAACTGAACTCATCTTTTTGACTTCAGGACTGGCCATACTTCCTCTCATTTCAATGACAGAATTGGAATAAATCATATTCCAAAGGGTTAAAGGATGTATAATCCCTTGCTTGATACATTTAGAAAGCACTTGGTAAACACCAAGGTGCTATATAAATGCTAACCATTAATAATTATAGGTCTCCATGCCACAGTAGAGTATTTAATTTATTTCTGTGGCCAAAAAAAATTATCATCTGATGCCTGACTTTCTAGTGATATGTATCTCTGAACTCATTCAGGCTGCTCCTTGGTTGGTTGGTTGGTTGGTTGGTTGGTTGGTTGGTTGGTTCCTTCCTTCCTTCCTTCCTTCCTTCCTTCCTTCCTTCCTTCCTTCCTTCCTTCCTTCCTTCCTTCCTTCCTTCCTTCCCCTTATCAATGCCATGTCTAATAATGACTTCAGGGGACTAACAATGAAGCAAGCCTCCTGCTTCTTGGCAGCAAGGTGATGGATTTTATCAGCTCTGAGAGGGTGGAGGGAAGAAAGGAAGGAAACAATCTAGATCATATAGCTTTGGAAAACTCATGTGGAAATTTGTTATTAAATTTTTTTAAAAAAGAAAGGTTGTAGTCTTTAGAGGTAGAATGAGGCATATATTTGCAGAATGGGCCAAAATGTTTCTTTTGCTTGACTGTGCTGATTTGTTTTAAGGAATGGTTCTGGTTGGGTATTGGGGAGTCACTTGGAAGTGATAGTGATATATCTTCAATAAAATATTAAAATAAAACAAATCTTGGATCTACATTCACCTTAGTAGGAATTACCTAAGGGGAAGGGAAGGAACTAACTTTTATTAGATTATGTTCTCCTAGATGACCCTCTAATTGGGGAGATGTAGGAAATTTCTGAATAGCAGCAGCTCCTGCCTCCATCCTCCAATCCCTTCAGGGCACTGAAGTTACAAGATGGAAGTACTTGGCCCTGGGAAAGGGCCCTAACCTGGTCTACATTATAAGTAGGATTCCACTACAAAAAACCTTTATGAGTGTCTCCTAATTGTTTTGTTGAACTGAAATTTTGCTATACTAAGGAAGATAGGTTAGACATGCTAAAAACACATTCTTCAGTGCTAAGACCTGGAGAGGAAACACAGCTGCCCTACAGTGAGCCAGTAAGTGAAAAAAGCTAGCTGTGGTATAATTTTTAAAAAATCTTGGTTTTGTAGTCTGAAACCCAGGGAAGTTGTCTGCTGGCTCTCCCGACTAACTGTGTAACCTTGAGCAAGTGACTTTATGTCTCTGGGACTCATTTTCTCCAATTGTAAAAAGCAAAAAGGATGTGAAACTAGTAAATCTTAAAAATTCCCTTTCAAATGGAATGGTCGAGGTGTTGAAGATATGTTTTCTACAAGAAGAGAAATGGAAATATATTGAGCAGCTGTGCACTGTTCCTCCAAGCTCCCAAATCTCCACTTTGGTAGATGACTTGAGAAGTTTTTTTTTTGTTGCTTCTTTCTTAGCAGGGGATGGTTGCAGTGAAGGTGAGGACTATTAACAGCTCTAGCATGATTAATACCACTCTTGTTTATATACAAGTACATAAGTACAGGTATTTTCACTTATTTACATTCATTTAAATGCTATAAAGAAAACGACTTTGAACGCTCTTCATTGCAATGACAAACCACAGTTCCAGAGGTTTGATGAAGTATGCTTGCCACCTCCTGACAGAGGCGATGGACTTAAGGTACAGAAAGAGATATACATTTCTGGACATGGCCAATGAAGAAATTTGTTTTATTTGACTATATATATTTGTGACTATATATACGTGTGACCCTGGGAAAGTGACCTAACTTTTTTCCATCTCATTTTCCTCATCTGTACAATGGTCATAATAACATCATTCACCTTGCTGGGCTACTGTGAGGATCAAAGAGATGATACATACAAAGTGTTTTGCAAACCTTTAAGTGCTACTATAAATCCTACCCATTCTTTCTGTCATCTGTCTAGTTATAGATATATATATATATATTAATATATATATATACACATACATATACCCAGTCATATCTTTATTCATTTATTTATTTATGCTTGGCTATAAAATTATGTGGCCACTGACCAGAGAATATAAAATATAGAGTAAAAAGAGATGATAGAGACCATCGTAGTTTGTGGATGAGGAACCTGAATACAAGAGTGATTTAAATACATGGTGTTCTTGTGGTCACATAGGTCTTGACTCCAGATTTAACACTTGTCCCACTGCACTACATTACTATATTCAATAATTCATTGCCACAAGTTTGCTGAACATAGATCAAAGTACTGGTATCTGGAGCTGATCCCTAGATTTAGAAATGGCTTTGTTATCTAGAATATGTCTTTGTAGTGGCAGTCCTGGGGAGAGGACTTGCATGAGTTAATCCAGTTTTCCTAAGTGTTTATCTTTTCTATAGGGGAAGCAAACATCACTTCCTACAAGGATGGGGCACCTAATAAATATTCGTTGTGAGCATGACTACATTTAGAGCAAGGTAAAGGATAAAGGGAAAGGGGGGATTTCGGCTTATAGAAGATAAGATTCCTCAAGTTTTCTTTCTACTGAAAATTCTCCATGAAATCTGTCTTCCCATGGCCTCTGCAACAGAAGATTTCTTTCTTTGCCTCTACAACTAGCAGATGGTCTGCTTGGTAGTTGCCAAAGGAGGCAGTGAAAATATTGAAATCAGATGAGCTGTATGTAATATGTAGTGCTCACAATTGGTGATCAGCCCTTCAGTGACTTCTCAGCATCCTTCTGTGCTCTATTTATCTATGTTATGGCAACAGGGACTGATTCATGATGTAAATTTAGTTCTTTATCTAGAGCTAGGCAGTAGTGACTCCAAATTCTTGACTTTTCAAAGGTAACCAAGTAGTATTGGAGAAATGATGCTTTTAGGATAGTCAGACTCTTAAGTATCCAATGTGGGTATGTTTGTGTACATGCATGTACAAACACACACTACACAAAGCATTTAGATTAAGATACTAGCTCTTAAATGGTTGCTACTTTGTGCTCTTACCCTGCTACTACGCATAAATTGATACACAGAAGCTACCAAAAGATCTCTACTTCTTTTCTTTGTGTGAGGGAAGAAAGGCAGCATTCACCTGCCAATGACCCATCCAAACCCTGACCCCCTTCAAACTTTCCCCATGTCTAAATGGAGGACTTTATGAATTGTTACAGTTTGTTAATACTGAGTTTGAGCTTGTCACTGGTTCTTAAACATGTCATCAATATAGATGATTGAAAACATTCTTAAATGTTTTCCTAGACCCCCAATTCTGGAAAAGTCCCAGAACTATGCTTTACTCTACTCCTAACTGTCCTCTTCTTCCCTGTCAACTCCCTTTCCATTCTGGAGAAACTCCTGTCTTGAATCTAGCACTTTCCTGAGTAATGACTGCATCTCCTGGATCACTATTTCAGAAAAAGCCTCAGCTATGTTTTACATTAATGGCTCTCTGTCTTTTCCTCCTTGTCAGATGCCTCGGCCCCATGAGGGAATCCTTTCCCATCTTCCTCTTCCAGTTTTGGATTCATGAACCATAATTAAATCAACTCTGTCACTGTTCTTGAGCGGGTTGTGTTGATCTATTTCCTTACAGCTCTACTTACTAACTTTGTGGACCAAATGATCATGACCTGGCCACCTCTCCCCACTGTGTGGGGTCTCTCCCATTAGAATGGAAGCTCCTTGAAGACAGGCATTGTCTTTGCCTTCATATTTGTATCTCTAGCACTCAGTACAATGCCTGACACATAGTAATTAATGTTTTTTCACTTATTCATTAAAAAAGCACAATACTTCAAAAATTCCATTTTTAAAAGTCAAGGATCCAGGTAACTAGGCATTTTAACATAACAAACAAATAAATTAATTAAAATTTAAAAAGTCAAAGATCATTTGAAATAATCCTCTATACTTTGCATCTCCCTGAGCACTGAGTACTGTAGGTACCTTGTAAGTTTTTGATTAATGAATACACAGAAGGATGAAAACAAAATCTTAGAAGACCTCCAAAACAGAGAATTAAAAGGTCAGATCCTAAAATTTATATTCCCTTATTTTTTCTCTTTAAATGTTTTAGGAATGATTATTGGATACATACAGATATGTTCATACTGGTATTTACAGAACACATTTATAACACATATATAAAACACACATATACACATATAAATACACGTGTCTATATAACACATCATATACTACAAAGAACACATTTATAACAAATATATAAAACACATTATATACCACAAAGCATTATATATATTACAAAACAGTACATAGTATAGATGTGTGTTATATATATAGCATATATGTAAGTATATGTACTTATATTCATAAATATTATTGTCATTTCAGCATATTGGTCTGGCCCAGCCATGAGCACTGAATATTCCTTTCTAGCTATTAGCTTCGTTTTTTTAAATTTAAATTCTATTTTTTACCAGTGACATATAATAACAACTTTCTACACAAGTTTTACCTCAGTTATATGATTCAACTTATCTCTCTCCTTCCCTTCCTTTCCCACTTCCAGTGCTGGGTAGGAGATTTGATTTGGGTTATGCACGTATTTCCCATATTTTTGTGAGGAAACATCTAGTTCCAAAGAAGTAAGGGCTATCCATTTTTTTCTTTCTATTTCATACAAATTAGCCCTAATAATTTTCATCTTTAGTTGCTCCTGATATCCATTAACAAGAATTTCATTAGACATTGTTAAATTTGTCTATTATCTGCCATTACTGAATAGGACTTTCTATAGGAAGGGAAGCAAACTCATGCCATAAATGAACGAGGAAGCCTCTTGATGCAAAAACTAAACATCAACAAGACCACCTTTCTCTAGCAAGCCCAGCTGTGTGTGATTTTTCAATTCCAAGTAAGCCTGTAGAGTTCAATGCTGCACTTCCAGGGCTATGCTAGAATATTTAACTAGACAGCATTTTTGCATTAAATCTCCAGCCTGCAAAAATTATCCAATCCCTTACGAAAGGCCTGTTATTTATGCAAAGTGGAAATAACATTTATATTTCATGGTTTATCAAATTCAATTTGTAGCACTCAAGTCTAGGCAAAAGTTCTCCTCTTGTAAGCGTGATATGCAGCCGGCGGAAGTTATCAACTGCTAGAGAACATTTTCAGAATCCAGGCATGATGCATAGTTACTTAGCAACATGCAAACACAGAACACAACATTCGTGTTTAGATTAAATTGTGTCTTAAAGATAGGATTATGTTCTAAAATTAACTCTCTCTTTGGTTTTCATTTTGATCTTGCTTTTGGTCTCATAGCACACAATCCCTCATTGTTTTCATTGAAATATGCAGCCTACACCAAACAGGATAAACAGGGGTATGTATACATGGTCAGAGCTGCAGGTTTTCTCACAAGTAGAATTTGGACATCATCAACAAGATCCAAAGGGCTACTTATTCCTGAAGATTTATCCAGGTGGAAAAACATCATTGAAAAGGGCTTCTCTTTTTATTGACTATAAAACACCTCTCATTGAACTTCAATATTCTCCTCTTAACCCTAGTCCTCGCCCTGTTTCTCTGGCTGCTTACTGTAATTATTTTCCACTGTTCAGGGAATCTTGGCCGTCTGGGTTTCATTAACCAACTGACTTTTCCACTCCAGCTCTTCTCTCTTTCCCCCCAGTCATTTCACATTATGGCAGGCTGCAGTGTACCATAAAAAGGGGGAAGTCCCCTCCTGCTTTCCATTTCCAACTGCCTCCTCCTTCTCCTTCTTCTTTTTTTTGGTAAACAAAGAAGCAAAATAGAAAATAAAAATCATATAGTTTCCAGGTTCTTCTGCAGCACTTTACAAAAGAAATAACTTCCTGGAAAGTGGAACTCTGCTTAGCAAACTACACAATAACATAAACTATCTTTTGCTCTGGGAATTAAGAGGGCCCGAAGAAAAGTTTAGGAATGGAGCCTATTTTTGATATGGCTCTTCTTAGAGTATTAATGTTATAATCTGCAAAATGAAGAGCATAGCAAATGACTTTAGTCTGACAGATGTGGACCAGGCTGGGATGACAAAATCCTCTGTGGAGGTAGGCCTGTAGCAACAAAGGATAAAGCATGCTGGGGGTTAGACCTGTAATAGATAGATATTGTGACAAGTGATATATGACGTCCTTTGCATGCATGCCTCTTTGACAGACCCCAAAATGGTTTGGCACCTGTCATTTCTAAATACCACTCTGGGTTCTAATGGGTGCTAAATCTCATCCCAATTTCTACTTGGTGACTCATAAAACCAAAATGAGGTTTGGCATGATTCTGGGTGGTTGGCACTACCTGCTAAATGAAGACCTCAAAATTTAAAAAGTGGGGTGGGGGACATAACAGAGTATTGTACTATTTTAAATGCTGCCAATAAGTAAATTTAAAAAAACATTTTGCATGCAAAAGTTAGGGTCTCCTCCCCACCACAATCTTCTTCCCTGTTCTTTGTATCTTGAAATGTTTATGATTTTTGAATTCACAATATAAAAGAAAGATTTTTTTAAAAAGCAGGAATGTTTGCCACTCAGGATTAAGACATACTGGCAAAGCATTGTTGAGAAACTTGAAGAGCATCTGTCCAGGCTGCAGGGGGTATTAAAAAAATAAATCTCCCATGGCAGTTTTAATGTGGGATAAATGTCTCTATCCAGCCAGCTGCACATTATTCCAGGCCTTATTATCCCATGCGAGAATGATCCAGATTTTTTGCTCTTTGGCTTATTTAGCTAGGAAAGGTGAATTCCAATGAGTAGATTATTTTACCACTATCTTCTATCCTTTGGAAACCATTTGGAACCACAAGTGGTTTAGACTATGGCGGCCTCTGGGATTCTAATGACTTCACTTACAATTGTTAGGTCCACACTGGCAATACCATCAGGTATGTTATTTTAATCTTTTTTGGAGAAGTAGGATAGGAATAGTCAGGCTCTTTGCAACCTGATACAAATTAGTCAATAATTCTCCCACTTTTCTTGTCCTTCCTTTCTTCCACTTGGTGGAAAAGTAGGCATCAGGAAAAAACATCAGAGGAGTGACCAGAACCACAGAAGGTTTCCTTAGAACTCAGCAAGGCAGAACTATGGGCCCTGTGATGAAGGTCCAACCATTCTTTAGTACAGCAGAATCACCAGTGCCACAAACCACTCTCCTATAGCCTGTGCTAGTTCTGATATTTGGCCCTTTCTCTTTCTGAAGTTGTTATGGTTATGGAAGCCCACTGCTGCTCCTTAAATCCTTCCCTATGTGGGTGGAAAGGAATTAGGAGAGGAAGCCATAAGTTAAGGGGACCTCATGCAGGCAGTATAATGTTTGGAAATTTTTCTTCTAAGAGTATTTTGTCCTTCTTGACTCATACTCTGGTCATGGTCAGTCTAGAGACTTTCCTATCCCAATTCCATTGATTTCTGCCACCTCAGGGGCTAGTTTCAACTGTAAGTGTGCTTCAGGTAGCACTATATTAACTAGGTTAGGAAATCACAAGATTTAGTGCTAGAAAGGCCAGAGATTCAACTTCCTTATTTTGAAGAGAAGGAATGTGAATCCTTGCAAGAAGAAACAACTTTTCTAAGATATCATAGATTATAAATAGCTGTCAGGATCTGTTTTTCTTAATCTCTCCATGTCTCAGTTTCTTCACCTATAAAATGAAGGAGCTGGAGTAGATGGCCTCTGAGATTCCTTCCAGCTCTACGTCTATGATCTTTCCTTTAAAAATAAAAAAAAACCTTGCATTCAGTACCTGCTCCTGCCCCTTACCCTCCCACTACAACCACATTTTCCTGTTAAGTGGTTTCCCATAGAATCTCAAGATTTTGGAAGTGATCACAGGTGATCCTGTCTATTTCTTACTTGAAACATGAATCCTATCTTTTTTGTTCCACTTACTTAGAAAGCATTCTAACTATTGTTCTTTCTTTGGAAGATCTAATGACATACTTAAAGATTGTAAATTAATTGCACTTTTAAAAAAGATAACTTTTGGTTGACCTTTATGGTAAGGGATACAAACCATACTCATAATTTGCTATTCTGTATTTAAGAAATTGGAAAGCTCTGTTGAAGGGCTCTTGTGGTGAAAAAATTTCATCTAACCAACTTCCAGTAAGCTTCTGCTACTTAAGGTCCTTTAGTTCTTACCATCTGACCTGCTTCTATGCCAGTGATGGTGAACCTATGGCATAGGTGCCAAATATGGCATGCAGAGCACTCTCTGTGAGCATGCAACTGACCTCCCCTGCTCTACTCAAGAGTTAATTACTAGAAAGGCAGAGGGACCTGGGTGGAGCTGCTCCCTTACCCTTTTCCATTGTGCCTGATAATACTTTTTTCCACACACCCTCATCATGCCCAGCAGCCCAATGGGAATGCCCAGGGGGTAAGGTGGCAGAGCTAGAGGGAAGTGGAGCACTTGGACCACTCCCCTCCCCCTCTCTACAGTTGCTGAGGACATTCCTCACTTCACCTGCCCCCTCTATCCAGCAGCCCAATGGGAGTGCTTTCTCTTTCCTTTGTGTGGGGTAAGGAGGGGCATGCACCAGCACTCATTGTTGGGGAGGGGTTTGGTCTCTTGGTCTTGGGTACATGGTCTTTGGAGGTGGGGGGGTTGACACTCCATCTCCAAAAGGTTCACTATCATTGCTCTATGCTTTTGAGATCCCCAAGTATTGCCATTAGTTTTCTGATGAAACTTAATGAGCTCTGACCTGGCAATTCATTGGATTCCTGCTCCCTTTGGAATTCCAGGCTTTTCCAGAAAAACAAAATAGATGAAAACTGAATATTGTACAAAATGTTTCATTGGATGGACAACCCACAGAATTATTTTAATTTTGGATGAGTTCTATATATGGAGAATAATCTGAGTCTAGAAAGGTTGATTTGGATTACATTTTGGAAACTTAAACTGCCCATCTCCTTTATACCAATATTATTCTCCTGGTGATTTAACTGTATATGGCTTCAAATCAAGGAAAACATGATTTTGGAAGAATTAAAATTACACATGACTCAAAGGGAATTGTAAAGAAGTGTTGGGATGTGTAATCAAGCTACAAAAAGATGCCAACATTAATTTCTAAGATGTAATATATAAATAATTTAGAGCATGTCTGGTAAAAAAAAAGGAAGTGAACTGGTAATAATCAACCAAGCAACAAGCAATTATTAAGTATTAATTATATGTGAGGCACTGGAGATATAAACACTGACATAGCCCTTAAATTCATAAGAATGAGAGAAAACCCTACAATGGTACTCCAGAGTTACTAAAAGGAAGGAGATCAGTATAGATACTCTGTAGAGAATAAATGCCAAAACATGGGCAAGAATCACACAGGCCAAGAAGACACAGAGAAGTTGAAAAGAGCATTTGGGTTAGAGTAATAACAATACCTAACGTTTATATAATAGTGTTTTATGGTTTGTGAACCATTTCCCCACATTGTTGACATTAAAACATAAAACTATCTTCTTCGATATCGATTTATTTCCTAGCCTACCACAAAGGATGCAAAACACTGACTGAATCACAAAAACATTTTGAACCTTGCTCAACAACCATAAAAACTTCTATTTCCTGTAACTGCAAGTTAGCTTCTGAGCTGCCACTGTGTCCTAAAGGTCCTCTGTGTCTTACGACCTGACTTGCTTCTATGCCTTTGAGACCCCCAAGCATGGTCATGGATTTTCTGATGAAACTTAATGATCTCTGGGCCTGGCAATTCACCAGATCCTGGCACCCTTAGGAATTCTAGACTTTTTCATACATCCTGAGGCTGAGTTTTCTTTTGTGTTATTTTCCTTATAGTGTAAGCTCTTAGAGAGCAAAGACCTTCTCATGTTCTCCATTTGTATCACAAGTTCTTAGCACATAGTAAATGCTTAATAAATACGTTCATTTATTTATTCATTTAATGTATAATTCAAGGTCTTAATTTGTTATATTTATATTTCTGACACCAGTGCCTATCTAGAGTTATTCCTTCAAAAGCACATCTGATGTGATTAATGAGAAATGATGACTAAAACAAAGAACTATTAATTAAGGCAAGCGTTAAGACACCTTTTCCATTAACTAAAAGGTTCTCTATTCTCTGACAAGGTAGCCTTTGAAAACAAAACAAAACAAAACATAATTTCACAGGAGCCAAAGGATGACTTCATCTTTCAATTAAATAATGCCACTGTCAGAATGAAGACCTTGTAAAAGAATTGTGGACTAGGAGGCCCGATTAGGCTAGAGTCACACTTCTCTTTACCTGGGGATTCGCAGCCAGGATAGTGTAATTTCCATCATCATCTAGGGTGGACGCTGTGGTGTGGAGAGAGCAGGTTCCATCAGGATCTCTTTGAATGCTGTAGTGATCACTCCTTGTAGAAATTTGTTTCCCATCTTTGAACCAATAGATCTGCAAAAGGGAATGATAAATGACTAGAATGTGGATGGGAGAATTTTTTTCTCTCCAACCATTAGTTCAATGGTTTGTGATGAACAAAGAACATTATGATATTGTTTCTTATGTAAAAAATTTCCTTCACTAAAATCCTGCCCTTAGATACTCATTATTTGACTGTAGGTCCAGTAATAAACTATTGGTCTTTTGCTTGAAGAGCAGCCCAGTCCAGTCCAGTTCTGAGCAGTTCATCATTACATGTACTTGGAAGTACTTCACTTAATGTTTCAGTCATAGGAAATACAGAGGACCATCTACTGAGGCATGAAGGGCAGCGATCTGTGTTAGTTGAAGCCTCTATCTATGCCAAACGAAGTAAAAGAAACACACAGAAATAAATATGTGCAAAATACAGTTATAGCAAAAGGTTACTAAACTATAGGGTCAATCTGAGAGAAGACATTAGAGTAATTGAACTTTTCTTGGAAATTATTCCTTCTTTTAAATTGTGATTCATTTTTATTTTTAAATATTTTTCCATGTTTTCATGATTCATTTTTTCCCTCCCCTCTTCTCTCCCCACTCCCAGAGCCTACAAGTAATTCCACTGGGTTATACAAATGCTATCTCTTGATACCTATTTCCATATTATTCATTTTTGGTATAGAGAAATCTTTTAAAGCCTAAACCCCAAATCATGTACTCATATATACACATGATAAGTAATGTAATGTTTTTCTTTTGCATTTCTACTCTCATAGTTCTTTTTCTCGATGTGGTTAGCATTCTTTCCCATAAGTCCTTCAGAAAGTATTCTAGCTTGTTGCATTGATACTAGTAGCAAAGTATTGGATTGTTCCACAATGGTTTACTTTCTGTGTACAGTGTTCTTGGTTCTGCTTATTTCACTCTGCATCAGTTCATTGAGGTTCTCCCAGTTCATATAGAAATCTTCCAGATCATCATTTCTTAAAGCACAGTATTATTTCATCACCGTCATATACCACAATTTGTTCAGCCATTCCCCAATTGAAGGACAACCCTTCATTTTGCCACCACAAAGAGTGCAGCTATGAATATTTTTATACAAGTATTTTTCCTTATTATTTCTTTGAGGTACAAACCTAGTAGTGGTATGGCTGGATCAAAGGGCAGGCATTCTTTTAAAGCCCTTTGTGCATAGTTTCAAATTGTCTTCCAGAATGGTTGGATCAATTCACAACTCCACCAGCAATGCATTAGTGTCCCAATTTTGCCACATCCCCTCCAACATGTATTATTTTCCATTACTGTCCTATTGGCCAATCTGCTAGGTGTGAGGCAGTACCTCAGAGTCATGTGCTTATTGATAGTTTTGATTTCATCCTGTGAAAACTGCCTATTCATGTCCCTTGCCCATTTATCAATTGGGGAATGGCTTGATTTCTTGTACAGTTGACTTAGCTCCTTATAAATTTGAGAAATTAGACCTCTGTCAGAGTTTTGTTATAACATCCCCCCCCCCCAATTTATTGCTTCCATTCTAATTTTGGATGCATTGTTTTTTAAAAGAAACTTAAATTTAACATAATAAAAATTATTCATTTTACATTTTGTAATGTTCTCTATCTCCTGCTTGGTCTTAAATTCCCCCTCCCTCCCATAAATCTGACAGATATACTATTCTATGTTCACCTAATTTGTTTATGATTTCCGTTAAACTGGGATTCTTAATCAAAATTATGTGCCATCTTTAATGGAAGCATAACCTTTATTTCTTATCTAAGTCCAAAACTCATTATCTTTCACATTAAATGCCTCCTCTTTACTTCATCTTCGTCACCTCATCCTGGGATCTCTGTTTTTGGTCACTCACCCTATTTCCTTCCAAAAGAAATCACTTCCCCTCCATCACATACAGACAAAAAAATATAAATGTTTATTCACAAACATACTGTCAGTTTAGTATCCCTCACTGACTTTCGTTTTGGGGTTGTCCTACATGTTTATCTAGTTTATATGAAGTTAATATTGGGACAATCCTGTGTCTGTTTCATTTACTTTTTCACATAGGACACAAATTTTGGAACATGTAAGGTTTGTTTTTAACCTTTTATAAAATCTTAGGCTTAAGTAATCATCAACAAGAAAGCAATTCAAATAGGAAAAAGAAAATTAAAACCTCATAAAACTATGGGTGGGTAGGTGGCGCAGTGGAAAGAATGCCAGGCCTGGAGTCAGGAAGTCTCATCTTCCTGAGGTCAGATCTGGCTTCACACTGTTAACTAGCTGTGGGACCTTGGGTTCAAACATCATCTTTAAATGTTTGAAACCTAAATCTAAATACTTCCTTTTATTTTTTTTGAATGAAGGGACCATCATGATCCTAATCTCTCAAATTTGTAACACTAAAGTCAAAGATGACTAAACTAGAGGGAGTTTAGAGAATAATTTATTATATATTTATGTGATAATTTATTAATAATAATCTAAATTATTCCATAAAATTATATCAATATGATTTATATGTTTTGGAATTTTCATGTGTCATGTAGTATTTATATAACATAATATCATATTTATATGATACATAGCACTTTAAGGTTTGCAAAGCACTTTATATATATGCATATATATGTTATCTTATTTGATTTTCACAGTGATCATATGAAGTAGGTGCTATTGTTATCCACATTTTGTAGAGGGGGAAAATGAGCTTGACTGAAGATTTTTTATTGAAGGAGAGAGCATATGCATTTAGGAATATAAAAATATGGGCACTAGGTGGAGCAGTGAATAGAATGTTGAGCCTGAAGTCAGGAAGACTCATCTTTTTTAGTTCAAATCTGGATTCAGACACTTATTAGTTGTGTGACTCTGGGCAAGTCACTTAACCCCATTAGCCTCAGTTTGGAAAATGAGCTGGAAAAGGAAATCCCAAGAAAATCCCAAATGGGGTCAGAAAGTATTGGATAATACTGAAAAATGACAATAACAAATATAAAAAATATGTATATACAAATATCAATAAAAGATAATTTGTTGGGTTGCTAGATAGGCACTAGCATCTAGAGAATCAAGAAAAGCCTCCTGTGAAAGAAGTGGCAAAGTAGAATATTGGATTTGGAACTGGGAAGATCTGAGTTCAAATCTTGACTTGGACTCTTACTAGCTATATGACTCTGGCCAAGTCATGTAAGTGCTCTTTGCTTCAATTTCCTCATCTGCAAAATGGAGATAATAACAGCATTTAATGCCCAGGGCTGTTGTAAAGCTCACTAAGATAATATATGCAAAACATTTTGCAAACCTTAAAATATTTCTAAATGCTAAATATTATTTTAAATATAATTATTGTTAAGTCATTAATTGAGCTTTGAACTAAAGAAACTAGAGATTTTAAGAGGAAGAGTTTAAGAGGGAGTATGGAGCAGCTTATGCAAAACCATGGAGACCAAGATTAAAGGTGATGTGTGAAAAATAGCACGGAGACCAATTTGGTTGGATCACAGGTTGTTTAATACGGAATAGTATATAATAAGGCTGGAAAGGGAGGTTGAGCCAAGTTGTAAAAAGTGTGAAAATGCCAAATGGAGGCACCTGTACTTCCCTTTTTTGAAGTAATAGTGCACCATTAGAGTTTATTGAATCCTGGGGTGATATGGTTTATGATTTATGGATTATGATTTAGGAATATCATATCACATACCAATTAAAAGATTGTTTTACTTATTTAGGTATTTGGTGATCTCTCAAAATTATTTTAATTTGAATTTATCTGATTATTAGTTATTTTAAATACTCTTCCAGGTACTAAATAATAATTTGTATTTCTTCCTTTTAGAACTATCTATTCATATCCTCTGACAAATAATGAGTCTTAATGAGCATTTTTTTTTAGAAACCCTTATCTTCTATCTTGGAGTCAATAGTGTGTATTGGCGCCAAGGCAGAAGAGCAGTAAGGGCTAGGCAATGGGGGTTAAGTGACTTGCCCAGGGTCACAGAGCTGGGAAGTGTCTGAGGCCAGATTTAAACCTAGGACCTCCTGTCTCTAGGCCTGGTTCTCCATCCACTGAGCCACCCAGTTACCCCCTTAATGAGCATGATTTTATAAACACAATCAGCTATTTCTTAAGTTTCTCCCCCTACCTAAATAAATTACTTTGGAATCAAAGTAGCACAAAGCAATTCAGTACTATGGCCCCAACTTTACTATTAGACTGTGTATTCCTTTTGACTCAGTGAGACCATTACTAGGTCTATATCTTAAAGAGGTCAAACAAAGAGGAAATGGACCAATATATACCAAAATATTTCATCATAGCTCTTCTGAGGTGGCAGAGAATAGAAAATCAAGGGAATACCTATAAATTGGGGGGAAAGGAACAAATAATGGCATATTAATATATGATTATGATAATGGTGTAAGAAATGATGAAGGGGACAATTTCAGAGAAAATCTGCATGAATTCAGACAGAGTAAAGGGAGCAGAACCAAGAGAACTATTTATATTATTAATAGCAACTCTTATGGAAAAGTCTATTGGCAGCAAAACTCTCCTTCCTTCCTTCCTTCCTTCCTTCCTTCCTTCCTTCCTTCCTTCCTTCCTTCTTCCCTTCCTTCCTTCTTCCTTCCTTCTTCCTTTCCTTCTTTCCTTCCTTCCTTCCTTCTTTCCTTCCTTCTTTCTTCCTTTCTTCCTTTCTTCCTTTCTTCCTTTCTTCCTTCCTTTCTTCCTTTCTTCCTTTCTTTCTTTCTTTCTTTCTTTCTTTCTTTCTTTCTTTCTTTCTTTCTTTCTTTCTTTCTTTCTTTCTTTCTTTCTTTCTTTCTTTCTTTCTTTCTTTCTTTCTTTCTTTCTTTCTTTCTTTCTTTCTTTCTTTCTTTCTTTCTTTCTTTCTTTCCTTCTTTCCTGTTTCTGATTCTGGCTATTTTTGGATGTGTTCCACATCTATGATCCACAAACATCCTGAGGTTACTTGACATGTGCTTTGCTTATATTAATTATCTGATTATTTAAAAATATACTTCTCAAAAATGTACCTCCCTTGCTTTTTCATGGAAGTGGGGAATCATGAGTAGGGAACTGTTGGAGAATTCTGGAGGAATGCTCTTTTTTTCACTTTGTTTTTTAAGTTACACACCTTTTGGGGAAAGGAGGAGGGGGCGCTAGATATATTTGAAAATGAAGGTGACGTAAAAACAATAGACAATAATTTCTAGACATGCCTTTTTGGGTAAGTAATCAGAAGTAAAAGATGCCAACAATGAAAGATAGAATTGATTATTCTTTTTTGTGAAAGGAATATATGAAGCAGATTCAAGCTTTACTCTGTATAGCAAATTTCTGGTGAGGGTAATTCCTCTATTAATATAGATCACCAACCATTCTACAACTTAATCTTAAAGATTGAAAAGTTAAGTGAGTTGTCTAGAGTCACACAATTAGTACATCAGGGGTGGGACTTGAATCCCAGCACTGATGCAGATTCATTCTGCATTACTCCATGGTGTTTTTCATACACTGTATAACCGTGTCAGAAAGAATATAACTATCTCTCAGCCTTTCGTTACCAGTGGAAGGCATTAACTATTATAGCATTAACACTGGGATAATTTAATTATTTGTCTTGACCTAGTTTTTTAATGAATGAAGGAGAAAGGTATTAATGAACACAAATAGCATGCACATCTGTCTTAAACTGAGGTGTGCTGGTAAATGTTTAACAACCAAACACTGGGGACAGGAGGAAAAGGTACCCTTATGCCTTTTTAAATTCATTGCCACCATCTTCTCTATTACTTTTTTTAAACCTTTCCTTCCCTCTTAGAATCAATATTATGTATTGGTTCCAAGGCAGAAGAACACTAAGGGCTAGGCAATGGGGGTTAAGTGACTTGCCCAGGGTCACAACATTAGGAAGTATCTGAGGTCACAATTGAACCTTGGACCTCTTGTTTCCAGGCATGGCTCTCAATCTCCTGAGCCACCTACCTTCCCTACACTTTCCATTACTTTCTTAAACCTAGCAACAACAAATCAAGCCCAAATTTGTTCCTTTCATGGTCAAATGCCCAAGGTGTAAATGCTCATCATGAAAATTTAACAATGGTCTTTAGGTGTCCTGTTACTAGAAGGCTCCAGCAAACCACTGCTGAGATACCCAAAGAGAAAGGAAGAACATTATTGAATCAAAGAGATTCTCTCCCAGAAGGAAGCTAATGGCACCCTCTAAGACTTCTAGACCCCAACAACCAACATAAGCTTGTAGGGGCCTAGGCAGGATAAAAGATGGAGTAGAGGTTGTGTGATCATCTGTTTAGGTTCCGGTAGCAATGGATTCAACTTGGTTTTTTCCTCATTTCCTAAAAAGCTAGTGTTGGAGACTAATTGTTAAAGGACTCCTCGATGCTGGTATACAGAGAAATGAAAGACCTCTAGGAGTTTTGTGAAAGAGTTAGATAAATGATTTTTACACTAAATAGCAATACCCTTGTGTTTAGGATCTAATTACATCCTCCAGAGGCCAAATTACCCACAAGAGGTGGTGAATATTTAATGATGACAGTAGAGGGCAGTCTTTTATCCACTTAACATTTAAAAAATCACTTTCTTAACTGAATGGAATATGGTGAGTGAGAACAACTAGACAGGAAAATTCAACTTGTTAGATGGGGATTCTTAACGTTGTTTGTGTCATAGACCTGTTTGAAAGTTTAATGAAGTTATGTGAACCCCTTTTAAATGTACAAAATATAATATACAGAATTACATTGAAAACCAATTATATTGAAATTTTTAAAAAAAAGCTCATGGATTCCAGGTTAAGAACTCTTGCATTAGCAGGCCAAATTTTACCTAAAATATTCCCCCAAATTACTTTCTGTAGAGGAGTAAAAGCCTCCACTTCCATGTTTGAGAGCATGTGCCCATTTTCAAGACCAGTTAACTACAAATTTACATAATCAGGAGAAATGAAAGAAAACTTAAAAAAGAAAGAGTTTGAGAAAAGAAAGTATTTTCTTAAGAATCTCTAGAATACCTGCATCTTCTTTGCCCTCTCTCCATCTACATCATGTATTATCTGTTGGAAAGGAGAGTCCTAATTCTTCACAGTTATGAAGATATTGCTCTGGGGGTGGTTAGGTGGTTCAATAGATTGAGAGGTAGGTCTAGAGATGGGAGCTCCTGGGTTCAAATCTGGTCTCAAACACGTTCTAGATGTGTGACTCTGGTCAAGTCACTTGACCCCCATTGCCTAGTCCTTAGAGCTCTTCTACCTTGGAACCAACACAGTGTAGTGATTCTAAGACAGAAGATCAGGGTTTTAAAGAAAGAAAAAAGAAAAAGAAGATATTGTTCTTAGAAAGCTATTATCCTAGTTCACCTTTGGCTTTGGATTCCCAGCCACTCTGCATGTGAATGTCACTGGCATGCCCTCAAAAATCTTGTAATGTTTCAGCTTCATCTCAAAGTATGGTGCTACTCCATTCTCCATTGGCCCGTCTCCTTGTTGCAATTCATCACCTGAATCATCCAGGGCAGACCGCTCCAGTCTGTACTCTATTTCACTGATGAGTCTTTGCTCACAGCTAGAGACTTTGTACTCCTACAGTAAGTGAAGAGAGATCATGTTAGCATCCAGCAGTTCCTTCCCACGTGCCCAATGTATCTCACAAGCTCTATTGTCCTATTCCATTAGGTATTTAAAAGGTGCTGGGGTTTTTTTACATGTGGAAAAAAATGGTCCCACAAAGATGGAAAACATAATCTGAGCCCAAGAAAAGTTCCTTATAAAACAAAGAACATCTGGAAATGAGTATATATGATATTTCAAATTGTCTTCAAGTCCAATCATCCAAAAAAAATCTATGAAGATTGGTTTCTTTTTATTTTCTTTCTTTCTCTCAGAAAAAAAAAACAAGTATACAACAACAACAAAATCAAGGCCATCTATTTTTGAACAGTTCATAAAAATAAAATCCAACACAAAACTGATTTCTTTCCTTAGGGTGAAAGCAGATTTGGGGTGGTGCATCTCTAGAAGAACAATAATACATATGGTCAACAGCTGTAAGCTTACATAGGACTGTTACCATAAGCATTGATAAGAAAATGGTACCATGTCCTTGTCTGTCACTCATGTCAGTTTCTGCCTTACTGCTCTGCCTCTAACCTTCTCCGCCCCATCTCTGTCATGAACTGTTCTCCATCCTCTTTTTAAAAAAGACTAAAAAGCCAACCAAGGTTTAGATTTAAAAGTGAACTAATTAAAATTAATGGAAGACATTTGTGGGCATCTTATTAACTTGTTAAACTATGTCTTCTCATTCTCTAAATGTGTAGGATAATATTAACAAGGTGATCAATTTAAAAATATTTCTCCAGTTATTAGAAACATGGCTTCTTCCCTCTTAGTATTATTTATTTAATTTTGTCCCCATATTGTTCATTTTTGTGAATAATCTTATAAAACCAAAACCCCAAAACATATGCTCAAATAAATAAGTAAAAATTTGTCTGCTTTCATCTGCATTTTGACTCTGATAGTTCTTTCTCTGGAGGTGGAGGGCATTTCTTGTCCCAAGTTCCTCAGAACTGGCCTGGATCTTTTCCTCTCTTAAATAGGTCATGTCTGTAGTACAGAGGTCATACATGGTGGAACAAGAATTTTTCTGAGCCTTGGAGCAGCCTACATACTTGGGGTGGGGGGCTGTTATGTCCTTTGTTTCAGACATACTTGTTTTATGAGATGTCTGTACTCTTTGGGGAGTTACCCAACCTTGCTTGTTTACTCATGCAAAAAGCAACTCAGGCATTCAAGGAAAAAGTACAAAAAGAGATAATAAATCTGTTAAAACAAACATTTGACTGGCTTCTTTGTCTGTGTCCTCTCAATTTTCACCAGAAAATATGATTACCCTTTTACAATAAAGGCAGAACAGATGTAAAAAGAGGCAACACTGGATACCAAGCATCAGCTGGTGAGAGGAGGAGGAGGATAGAATTACATTAGAATTTCTAACTTAATGGCAGTGAGTCTAGGATTGCAGTAATTTTGTTTATCTGAAATAATATTAAAATATAAACTGGTAATATTGTTGAGAATTAACTTGTGGTACTGAAAGGTGGCTAGTTGCATGGAGAAGGCAGAGGGAGAAAAAGACACCAGAAGAATATAGGGAGAAGAAAAAGAAGACAGATGAAAATGTTAACCTTTTGACCATCCTGAGAATTCACTATAGAAGAAGCATGAAGAGACTCAATTTCCTGTAATGGCAGAAAAAAAAAATCAAAGTGAAGACTAGTGGTATATAAGTAGAGGACAATAACAATTTCTTTAAATAGAATTGTTGGGTTTAATATTTAGCTTAATAGGGAAAAAAAAAAAACCTTCAAATTTTGGACATCATTGCCAATGTCTAAATAGGCCATGAGGAGTAATTCATTTATTTGGCCTCCCAAAGAATAGTTTACTTGGCTCTTTAAACTTGTGTTAAAAGGCATTCTTCTGGCTTGAGACAACTTTTGGAAAGCCCAGATAACAGAAGATGAGATTTAAAAGATAATAGAGCAATTCCAATGGGTTCAAGAAGTGTTTTCCTCAGTGAGGAAAGCTTAAAATACCACCATAGGCCTCTCTGTGACTGTTTCATTTGAGAAGCTCCTGTCTACATAGAATTCCCAATTTTCAAGTTTAAAAGTACAAATCTGTGCATTTTAAAGGTATTTCCTCAATTTTATTAAGGAGGTTATAGATCCTTACTTACATGAAAAATTTTCATTTGAATGTAATCTCCTTGAAGGCAGGGATAATTTTTGTGTTTTTTTTTCCTCCTTTTGAATTATTCCCAGTACCACTTTTAGTAAATGCTTGTCGACTGAGGGATTGATTGAAGCAATATCTCTAAAAGTTCCCTAATCTATAGGTTTCACAGATATGAGTACTTCTGCTCTCTGGGAAACATACTGAGTAAAAGGAGGGGCTAAATAAAAAGATATTTGAAAGGAGAAAAGATAGTTGTGAGAAAGGAGGAAGGAGGGGAAAAGCATGTGATGATTTCCACTCTAATACAGGAACTTTATAGTTTCAATCCTTTGTGAGTCTTCCCCGTTCCCAAAGAACTGACTCAAAATGTCAAACAGTAATGATTTTTCTATTTTCTCAGAAAGCCAAAAACAATGCAGCACCTGTGAGACAGGTTCCTCTTCAGGTTCCTGGATGTTAAAGACGGTGGCACTGTCAGCACCTAGTAGTCGGCGAGCCATTCTTTCCTCATATGTTAACCTCTAAAGTAGAAGAGCCAAGATGGAGAAAAGAGAGAACAGAATGAGATTAGAAATTATGCTGTTGCATGAAAATAATGAGAACAAAATAGGCATCCTGCTATGGTTCCCTCCTTGCCACCCTCATCCATCTACAGGAGAAGAAGCTCCAGGTTTCTCTCTTGTGCTTCCATTGTTCCATTGTGCCTTCTTGCTACTTGTGAAGATATAACCCTGTGTTGAGTGATGAAGTCATTAATTCTAAGAGCCACTTCCAATGGACACAACAAAATTAGGTTGAGTGAGTAAGCCATGAGGTAGAAACTTGTATGGAAAACACATGGGATGTTTATAGCTTTAATGCTGAAGGGAATGCAGATATTCACATGGCAATCAATAGGTCTTCAATAAATATTTTTCACAGTTTTCCACGTGACCTCAATAACATCAATGGCACTTCTGGGGCTCTTTTATGAGGGAATGTTTAGACTAGTCAATAGTGGTGCTGACTTTACTTTTTGGTTCTCACATGTGAAAGGTTTTCCCTATATTTCCCTATATTTCATGGTGTTTGAGCTGTCCTCTATTAACCATGAGTGGAATAAACAACAGACTCTTTGGTGTGAGCAGACCAGTTTAAACAGGACTTTGAAAAGACATTTGGGGGCAGCTAGGTAGCTCAATGGATGGAATGCCAGACCTGGAGTTGAGAGGACCTAGGTTCAAATCTGTCCTCAGATACTTCCTAGCTGTGTGACCCTAAGCAATCATTTAACTGTTTGCTTAGCTTTTACCTGTCTGTCTTAGAGTTGTTTTTAGGACAGAAAGTCAGACCTAAAAAAAAAAAAAGACATTTTCCAAGATGTCATCTACTACTCATTTTTCAACTTGGAGAATGGCTGGTTGATCACTGGGCAAAGAAAAATGGTCATAGTTTTTAGTCTGGTACAAGGAAAAGATCACAATTGGAGGTAGAGGATGTTCAAAGTCCACCTCTTGTGCTTAATGCCTGTATGACTTTGGGCAAATGATTTAACCTTTGTGCATTTTAGTTTCTTAATGTGTAGAATGGGGAGGTTGGACTAGAGGGAATCGAAGGTCCTTTCTTACTGTTTATCTGAGATCCTCTATAAATGAACATTTCAGAAATACACCAGACCTACTTTTGTCAGCCAATTGCTATACAAGATTTGCCAAATCACTGTACTGCCACTGAGTTCCTCTCTTCTTTTCTAAGCATTGCGTGTTGTAAAAGGCTTATTCTGGAGACATCATTCTGATGGCCAACTGAATACTATACTAGATCGTGCAGAAATATGCCCTTAATCATTCACATCCAAATTTCTACTGTCTGAAGGTTCAATCCAGCTAAATTTGGAAATTCCTGAAGACAGACTCAAAATTTATTGGAAGCTCTATGGTTAAGAAAACATGATGGGAACACTAACAAAACTAGGACTTTTCTTGTGATGTTTCCCGTATTGGTTGGTACTGGTCCCAGCTATAACCAGGAAGTGAAACCAGGAATGTACCAAATTAAAAACAGCCCCAAAGCTTCAACAATATCCAGCTTCAAATGAAGTGTTTGTATGTATGTTTGGTGTGTATGTGTGTGTGTAAAGGAAAAGGTAGGGGTTGGCAGGGATAGCAAAGGGTATTTTACATGGAGGATATCAGTGCTCAACTGGATTCTCTCATTTTATTAAAAAATTGGACTAAATTAATTGCCATATCTTGAACAGTAAGTCTTGAATACCACACAGAGCTTCCTATCTAAATAGCCACACCACTTGCATCTGAGGTCTGCCATCATTATTTCACAGCAAGATGACAAAGATCAATCTGAAGTCTGCTCATTAAGGAATAGGCTTTAAAATTAAACTGGCTATATTTTTAATTTTTTGGTCCCATGTCAATGTGTCATTGAGGCAGATAATGGACCCAGTGCTAGATTTGGAGTCAGGAATACATAAGTTCAAGTCCTGTCTCAAATAGTCATTAGCTGTGTAACTCTGGGTAGATCACTTAATCTCTCCAGCCTCAGTTTTCTCATCTGCAGGATTGGGATAATAATGACATCTCCATCAGAGAGTAGTTGTGAGTATCAAATGAGATAATATAAAGTACTTTGCAAAAAACCTTTAAGTTCTCTAGCCACTGTTTTTTACTTTTATTTTATTTTTTAAAAATCCGTATTGGTTCTAAGGCAGAAGAACGGTAAGGGCCAGACAATGTGGGTTAAGTGAATTGCCCAGGGTTACATAGATAGGAAGTGTCTGAGGCCAGATTTGAACCTAAAACCTCCTGTCTCTAAGTGTGGTTCTCAATCCACTGAGCCACCTAGCTAAACCCCTCTAGCCAGTATTATTATTGTGCCCCAAGAAGATTTAATTGCTTCCCTGCATAAAGGGGGAAAAAAGAATCCCAAAACTGAGAGAATAACATGTAACATTAGGTAAAAATCTTTCTTGATAATATCTTCTTCCATATAGGGAAACCCTGATTCATTTGTTTTAAGTTAAAAGACATGAATATATATGGGGCACCCTATGAATGCCATTCATTGCTAAACTGGGAGGCATTTTAAATGTAATTAATAAGTACAAACAGCCTGTAGACTTGCTCTAAGCAAAAGATATTCCATATGGAATGTTTTAAAAAAAAGTTGGAAAGGTGCCTCTACCTAGCTTGAAGAAGTTGACATTAAGTATTTGTTTTAGTATTTCAAGGGCTTTGAGTTGACAGAGCCAGGGAGTGCTTCCAGATCATGGACATTTACACATGTAAGCACTTATTTTAAGGAGTCAATATTTTCCTTTTCTGGAAATCTTCTGCAGGCAGATTTTCATTTGGGTTCTATTCTCCATGAAGTAGAATTGGGATGCCCTCCCAATTGAAATCCACATTAAATATCTTTCCTCTGCCTTGGCAATAGTATGGTTCAGTGCTCTCCCTTTCTAGTGCCCTGATAATAAACATCCTTAGGAAATATGCTTGAAATGGCGATTTCTTTGACTCTGAAAGAGGATACCGACTAGGCAAGATAATACCAAGAGCCCCTTTTCCTTCTTCCAGTTAAGCAGTTAATGATTCAAGGTGCTCAGAATAGACAAAAGCCCAACATGGATTTCTCTTCGCCTGGGAAGCAATTAACTCTCAGGTCGCATTTTCCCAACTGCCTTAGAGATCTCTAACATACTAAAAGGAAGCTCAGCAGTGAATGTTGAGGAGGAAATATTTCTGTCTAGTGGAGCAGAGAAAACATCTTGTACTTTCTTACACGACCCCAAGTTTCTTCACTTGGCCTTTCTGTGGCATAAAGATCAGAGTTAATTTTTCTCTAGCTTTTCCCCCCCTTTTTGTCTGGATGCTTAGCAAACTAATAAGTTAGCTGAGGAACTTCTGTTTTTAGAAACTGGTTTCATCCTTTCTAATTCCGGGGTCAACATATAGCTGTGGACTGACACAACTAATGAGAAATGGTTTGGGGGAAGGAAGAAAACCTATAACAATGAGTAGATTTATTATATAGAAAATACATGGGGGCAGCTAGGTTGCTCAGTGGATAACAGAGTCAGTTCTAGAAATGGAAAGTCCTGGGTTCAAATGTTGCCTCAGACATTTCCTAGCTATGTGGCCCTGGGCAAATCACTTAACCCCCATTGCCTAGCCCTTATTGCTCTTCTGCCTTGGAACCAATACTTAGGATTGATTTTAAAACAACAGGTGTTAAAAAAAAGAAAATATATGTAGGAGCAGTTTATAAGGTTGGGGAGAAATGAGGGTGGTTCTCCTTTTAGAGGATTTCCTTAATTCTAACACATATTCCTGATAGCTACAGACCACTTTAGAGTCCCTCCCTTGATTTCAATTTGCCCGAATCCCTGCCCTTTCCATCTTTCCTCATTTTCACTTCTGACTCTTCCCTGCCATTTTAATTCTCCTTTTGCATAGCCCAAAGAGGTCAATGGTTCAGATGAGTATGTGAGAGTTGTGGAGGGAATATAATTCCATTCCAGTGCCTCCCACCCCTTCTTTTTGTCTCTCCCCCCATCCCAAATTCAGACTAAGAACTCTGAGATTCAAGGCAAAAGATAAAACCAAACCCTAAGGATATGAAGAAATGTGCTTAATGAAATGGTGCAGCAGTTTTCCAAGCAGCTAACCAAAAGACCCTTTGAAGTCCAAGGCCCACATTTATAATTAAGTACCGGCTGTCCATTGTTCAGTAGGTCCTCTTTGAAGCGGAGCTTCCTTTCTAGGTCTTGAATGACAGCATCCTTTGTGCCTTGAATCTCTTCATCAGAGGCTATCCGAGCAGTTCTGCCAGCCTTCTTTGGAAATCCCCTGCAGGACAAAACACAATAGAATTCCTAAGGCAAAATAGTGTCTATGAATCTTTTAGTTCCAGTTCAGACAGAAAGACAGAGCACACAATCCAATGGCTTGCCACTCCCATTCTTTTCTCTACTATGTCCTCTGCAAACAACAATGGGAAGAATCATGAGAAGTATTGCTATAGCTTGAGCAACCTACTCTTGGAATGCCTTTGGGCTGAAAAGGTGAAATTAAAAAAATATATTTATATTTATTTCCCCCAATAAGATATGAAGGCAATTTTTAACATTTGTATTTTGAAATTCTAAGTTCCAAATTGTCTCCCTCCTTCCTTCCCCTCTCTCCTCCCTGAGACAGCAAGTAATTTTCGATGGGTTACACCTGCACAATCACATAAAACATATTTCCATATTAGTCATATTGTGACACAGATTAAAAACCCAAGAAAAATAAAAGGGAAATTATGCTTAGATTTGCTTTTCAACTCCATTAGTTTTTTCTCTGGGGATGGAGAGCATTTTTCATCATGAGTCCTTTGGAATTGTCTTGGATGATTGTATTACTGAGAATAGCTAAGTTATTTATAGTTGATCATCATACAACATTAGTGTGGCTGGGTACAATGGTCTCCTAGTTCTGCGCACTTCATTTTGCATCAATTCATGTAAGATGAAGTGTTTTTACAATGACAACACATAGAACAACTGAAGATAAGTAAAGGTCAGGAACCTTAGTTTTAAGTTTTTGTCTGGTTTTGGCCACTAATGACCATGAACATTATTTACATAGACCAAAGCCCTGGGGTATTAGGTCCATCTCTTTCCCTAATGTTAAAAATTCCCTTGAAACCTCATTCTTTTCTAGAGACCCAGGAGATTCAGAGCTTCATGGCTTTGGGGTCACTTGGAATTCCAGGAGAAAATAAAATCCTTCCCACCCCCAATATAAATATCTTTCCTGTGGACAGATATAACATTCTGAGACTATGGAAATAAGAAGTCAATGTCCCTAGGTGTTTAGTACAGAAGGGCTCTTACTCTGTCTAGGCCTCAAGCAAATTGCAGAACCTGTCTACTCTGTCTTCAGTTTCTCTACCTTTTTGTTCTTCTGCTTGACTCAGGTTATAATGAGGATTAGAGGGAGTAAATAAAAGTCCACAGTTCCTGAAACAGTCACAATTCAATGCTTCATTACAACATTATTAAAGAGTATTAGAGATATATAGGTATTAGAGAGACCTAGGAACACGAGAGTAAATTGTATAGGTATGTACAGCAAAACTCTGCTGAAAGCTGAGTGGAACCTGTTGACATGAGTAGTAAAAAGCTACATTGCAGAACATTACATTTTAACTCAATGGTAAAACAAAAACAAGCAATAAATCTGAATTAGAAGAATAATGTAGGATACTGGCACAGGTTCTAAAATTCTACATCCTTACGTATGCCACAATTTGCTCTCTTCCCATTTCAATCCTCTGGAAGAAAGTCAGCCAAGAAAAAAATTGGGGACAGGGAATACAAAGAAAGTTAAAAGACAATCCCTGGGGACAATGAATTGACAGTCTAATGGGGAGATAGTTTGCAAAGAACTATGTACAAACACAATATATCCAGGATAAATTGGAGATAATCAACAGAAGGAAGGTTCTACTATTAAGAGGGATTGGGAAAGACTTCCAATATAAGGTGGGATTTTAGCTGAGACTTGAAGTCAGGTAAGTCAAGAGATATGGTCACTCCCTTTTCCAATCACTCTCCCAAGATGGTAGCAGTTACATCTGACCTCACAGTGTCTTTCTAACTCTAGGTCATAGCACTTAACAAAGATTCTTGTGATGGCAGAGGTTCATTGGATTTTCTTTACTAGAAAGCAAAGGCAGACAGTTAAAGCTTTTACAGTAACATCCTCATGAGAAGGAAAAGGGATTCTTCAGATATAGAAATTTTAGCCCAGGAGCATTCTGCCTGTTTTTTGTTATCTGAGTATGTTTCATTTAGCTAAAAAGTTATCTGTATTCCATTATAAGAAGAAGGTTGTAGCCATTGTCAACATGGAAATCTAGAAGTCCCCAGTTTATTTAGTTGGGAGGTAGAAACCCCAGGTTTTGACCTTGTCACAGGAGAATTTCCCCCCTGAGGGAAGGTCCCACTTCACCAGACAATAGACATCCACTTCAGCTTTGGTGTAGTAGGTAGGGAGTCAGTCTCACAAGCTGAAGGTCCCAAGTTCAATCCTCAGTAAGGAGGGTGTGATGTACAGGGAAAGGCTTCTGGAGACAAAAGAGCTACTTGACTTCAGATGGGGTCTACCTCCCACCTGAAGTGGATGTCTATTGTCTGGTGAAGTGGGACCTTCCCTCAGGGGGAAAACTCTTCTCTGACAAGGTCAAAACCTGGGGTTTCTACCTCCCAACTAAATAAACTGGGAACTTCTAGATTTCTATGTTGACACCATCATGTCCTAGCAAGCTAACACAGTGAAGTTGAGATGGTCTGTGAGTAATTGAACTGATGAAGACCTCAATAAGATAACAAGAAGGCAAAGTGCTGGGTAGCACCATTCCAAAACCACTAGAAACCAGCAGAGCAGCATGCTATTGTAAGAGTCCTAGTAAAAGGTAAGGAGGGATAACTAGGTAGCACAGGGGATAGAGGGCCAGGCCTGGACTTGGGAGGATCTATGTTCAAATCTGGCCTGAGACACTTTCTAGCTGTATGATCCTGGAGAAGTCACTGAGAAATGTCATTGTGCAGGAGGCATGTAACAGAGGATGGAGCACAGAGAATGAATGATCTTCCTTAATAAAACTTTCCTTATAAAATTGAGAAAACTCCCCAAAGTCCTTCTTTTCCTTCAAACAGAATACCTAGTTCTTCTGGTTATGTAATTCTTGATTTATGATGCTATACATACTTTTTAATTTTATATATGTATTTAATTTCTTGTCTTCTTTGAGAAATCTGCTTTGATCTTGATTGATGTTTCTTGGTCAAATTTATCTTTTTTCTTGCAGCTTTCAGGATTTCTTTCTTGTCACTGTACTGTTGGAATTGTGCCTCTAAAAGTTAAATTTTTACAAAAATATTTATAGCTGTGCTCTTTGTGGTGGCAAAAAATTGGAAAACGAGGGGGTGTCCATCAATTTGGGAATAGCTAAATAAATTGTGGTATCTGATAGGGATGGGATATTAGTGTGCTGAAAGGAATAATGAACTGGAAGAATTCCATGTGAACTGGAACAGACCTCCAGGAATTGAAGCAGAGTGAAAGGAGCAGAACCAGGAGAACATTGTACACAGAGGCTGATACATTATAGCACAATCAAATGTAAAAGACTTTTCTACTAGCAGCAATGCAAAGACCCAGGATAATCAAGAGGAACTTATGAGAAAGACGTTATCCACATCCAGAAAAGAACTATGGGAGGTCAAAATGCAGAAGAAAAACATATAATTGATTATGTGCTTCAATGGGGATTTGATTAGGGCTTTGATGTTAAAAGAACACAATATGCATAGTGCAAATATGAATAACATAGACATAGGTTTTGTACAATGATACATGTATAACCAAGTGGAACTGCTTGTCAGCTCTGGGAGGGGAATCATGAATCATGGAATCATGGAAAAATATTCTAAATTTAAAAAGGGGAAAAAAAGAAAGTTAAATTTTAAGATTTTCCATCTCAAGGTTCTGTGAATTATTTGTAAGTTATCAATTTCTTTGGATAATTTCAGAAAGTTTCTTAAATGATTTCTTAGAATATAGTGCTTATATATATATTATATTTTATCATGACAGCAAACCTGAGATTTATTTGTTTTGACCTATTTTAAGGGTTAAAAAGGGTGGTCACCAATTGTAATAATTACAATTAAAACTATGAGGCTGTTAGTAGCTTAAAGATTTAGTTTAATTAAAATAGAGAGAGTAAAGAAAGGGAAATGTAGGAAGGAAGTGGAGAATTGCCTAGTCTACCCTAAGTGCTGATCCAATGAAATCCAGCTCACCACCAACAAAGGCTCCCTCAGGTCCCAATATCCAGCCAGAAGTCCATGGAAATGTGAGCCTTCAGCAAGAGTGTCACCAACCCAGAAGAGTGTTTCTAGCCAGAGTGTCACCAACCCAAGCTAGTCACTCATGCAAAAGAGGCTGAGCAGTCCCTGGGTCCCTTTTATATGCAGTTTTCTCCACCCATTAGCTCTCTCACATCCCATGTCTCATCTCAGGAACCAATCAGTTCCTTAATTTGTCTGACACTGCCTGGGGGAAGTGCCTATGGGATCAATTTCCTGTTTTTGAGGATGTGAACTTCCTTTCTCTGAGGGTGTGAAATTCTGTGCAATCAATGCTAAAGTATCTTCAAGTTCCTGACTAAGTTAAAAAAAAAACAAAGGGAGGATAATTCCATTTTCATAATCCCCCTGTGATTCTATTGGGAGAAGAGCATGATTCCCTAATTAAGGGGTTTGGGAGATTAACATGCCTAGTCTCCCCAATGAATTATTTCAAATAACTAGTTTATACCTCTAAAGATTCTCTTACTAGATGTGTATAGAATATTGCACTTTCTAAGAGGAAATTATAACATTTTGGGGATGAGAGGGAAATAAAAGAGAAAGAAAGCAAAAACAATGATTGATAGATACAGTGACAAAAAGCTGATTAGGGGGCATTCCCCTTTGGCATAAGAATTTACATTCAGAATAAATGACATGTTCCAGTTCATTATATCCCAAAGTTCACTGGATCTTTTTGATGCAGTGTGAGGTTTCCTCAAGCTTCCTTATGGTAACTTCTCAAAAGATCAGCTTTCTTGATTCAGGGTGTTGGCAAGTTTCTTTTGCTGAAATTTCTCCAAAAGATTTCAAAGCTTGAATTTTTAGGATAATTTTAAATCCCCCCTGAGGAAGGTGTTCACCAACACCAGGACCATCCCAGAATACCTGATTGAGTTATGGGGTCTATGAATCAATTGTCAGAAGAAAACCAAAGGAAAACAAACAAAAAAACCCAAACAGAAAAGAAAAAATTAAATTCTGGGGAAAATAAAATATCTCTAAATCTTATGTACATAAAATTATGAGTAAAAAAGAATAAACCCATTAACAGGTCCTTGAATCACTAGCAAGACTCAAATTAAAGTGATTATTATCCTACAAGCCTGCAGGACAATTGCAGCAATATAGCACTTATCCAACGGCAGCCAGGACTACAGAAAATTGCTATACTATAGAAGAGAAGTGACTAGCTTCTGAGGTAAAGGAAATATGTGATTCCATGGTCTGATTTTACTTTCAATCTCAGGGATAGGGGAGCCAAAATGAAAGCCAAACTAAGGTGCTTGTAGCAATTTTGGCACGGGGAAGTCCAGAGCCTGAAGTTGTCAAACAGCTGCTTCTGTCAAACAGTCTTGGAATCAATACTGTGTATTGGCTCCAAGGCAGAAGAGTGGTAAGGGCTAGGCAATGGGAGTCAAGTGACTTGCCCAGGGTTACACAGCTGAGAAGTGTCTGAGGCTAGATTTGAACCTAGGACTTCCCGTATCTAGGCCTAGCTCTCAATCCACTGAGCTACCCAGCTGCCCCCATAATATTTTACTATTAAGATTTCATTTTAATTTTTACAATGGACGGTTAGTGATTGTTAGGAATGGTAGTTTGAGAGATGGATAGTGAGTGTCTTGGAAACAATGAACATGAACTTGGATAGCCTTTAAGAGACAGTAGAAGACAGAAGGACCTTGTCTGCTATGGTTCATGAAGATACAACTGAACGACTGAATAACAACAAACTACACTGGGGCCCACAAAGGGAAAGCTGGTTGTGGCTATGCTTTCCCAAGCTTTACATAAAATCCTTCAGGATGGAATTTCTCTGTATACTTAGATTAACATCTCTGTGTTAAGAATATTAATCTCCCTGCCCTGACAGATAAGGCTAAATGATATTTCATGAGGGATCCAAGTGAAATGTATCTCTACATTTAAACTCAGATCTTCAAGTGGAGACAAGAATTATCCATCCTATTTTCCCATATTCGAACC